>NC_068362.1:49612865-49810365 GCF_020536995.1 Dreissena polymorpha
AAAGTACAATAAACCTCGATACTTACTCTTGTCTCGTGCCGCCGACGCCTAATTGTGTAAGATTGACGTATTTAGGCCCATAGTCGTCCCACATGAGTCTCCCGTTCTGCACGTTCATGCCCGACCAGAACTCCTTCATCTGCAAAGCTTTACAAAACAGACACGGCATTGTATTCTGTCATCCTGACATTTGATGCTACATGTAGCTAAAAATGTTTTGAACAAAGCGGTGATGCCACATATGCATTACCAGGGAGGCGGAAAACTACAACGGGCGAGGCATGGTCAGGGATGATAACCCCCAAAAAGGGTTAGGGTAAGGGTTAGGGTAAGGGTTAAGGTTAGGGGTCGGGTTAGGGTTAGGGTGGGGTTTAGGCTAACCCAAACCATAACCCGACCCCTAACACTAACTCTAACCCTAACCCTTACCCTCTAACGCCCCCCTTGCGTAATACCATACCATGCCTCGCCCCTTGCCGTTTTCCGCCTCCCGCATAACCATGGGTAAGTTGGATACGAAGTTTTAACATCGCATGTTTTGATCATCAGAAGGTGATTGTTATGGTGGTAATGAAAATGGAAGTGATGATTAACATTATCATTCTATCATTATTATTAATATGATGATGATTATAATAATGAGGTTGATGTTGATAGGACGATGTTACTATGATGATGATGATGATGATGATGATGATGATTATGAAGCAATTATCATGCGAATGCCAATGCTGCTGCTGGTGTTGCTGTTGTTAATGACGATGCTTTTGACTATGATAATTATGCTTGTAAATGATCAACAAAAATAAATTTATAAAATGAATATAACTTGGTTATTTCTTGAAATAGTGTAGTATTTCTATATTGATAAACATGGCTTACACAAAAGCTAACATACTTTCTACTAAGATATTCCCTATTCCCATTTGTTTTCTGACTTCCGTGATAGTGAAGTAATGGTACATCAGATCCAGCTGCATCAAATTCGCAATATTTTCTCCACAGTGTTTATCGGCATCTTGCCATGACCGCGCTTCCGTGTTGAATTGGAGGCATATTTGACCCGTTCCTGTATCCAGGGAGAACTGTGTCCACCCGTCTTCGCAAAACACCGCGACGGGAAGTTCACCATGGACCGAAATTGCTATGGACACACAATCGCTATACGTAACATTTCGAGTACAAAGTTCAGGTGTTGTAGATTGGAATATGAACTATTGTAATACGATTTATATATCAGGGACATACTGTATAGGCAAGAAATATCATGTTTTAACTATCAGTTTGTTTTCCGACGCAATGGGACTAAATGTGATACAAGTGTATAACATACCACCACATTGATATCTGCTTGATATCCTGTTGTCTGATATCTTTTTTTTATATCACGGTCAACAGGTAGTTCATATATCAGTCATGTGTGGAGGCTACTGAGACTTAAGTACAATGTTTTGTTTTATTGTAAAACTGAATCAGATTTATCAAAACAAACAATTTGATACCAATATGTATAACATTTAATCCACAAACAACAACAAAAACAGAAAAAAAGGTATTTTACTAATATTTAGAATGAATAAGTACATGCTGATGACGTCATTTAACAAACGGACTACTTTTTTTGTCACGCCTTCATATGCAAACATCAAAGGTCAAAGGTTATGTCAAAAGTTCAGCACTTAAAATAAACAGACCAAACAAATAAAACAAACGATAAAAAACAGTAAAAATAGTAAACAATAAAATAGAAACGCACTTCACAATAAAACCCAATGTAATATGCATTAAATAGTGAAATATTTTTAATTATAAATTATTATTAAGGTTACATTTGTCGTCTTCTACAGTTTGCCAATTTTGCCACATGAATTGTGTTTGATAAGGCTCGTTAAAAGCTAATTTCTTTTGAAAATAAGGACTTAAACATAAAAAACATATATAAATACAATAAATAAATAAACATTACCATGTCATACTTTGTGGATAAAGGTAAGTTTGACATTGTTTGGGACGGTTTAATGGAGGAAGTTGTTATGTCTGGGGAAGACTTTGCCAATCAGTTTGGAGTAAATCCTAGTGTGTTTAATGAACCATTTGATGAAATCACGAATGCAAATGTCAATTTAAATAAAAGTTATTTAGAATCCCTTACTGAAACAAAATCAAAAACTGAGAACAGTAAAAACATACCAAACGCCATAGAAATAACAACCGAAGATGTACAAAAATTAATTGAAGCCGAAGATAACAAAAACACTATCCGGAAAACACTGGCAGATGTCAGTCGATTTCAAAAATATCTTGCCAAGAAAGGCGAAACGAAGGCAATCCACAATTTATCAGTCGACCATCTTGATGAAAATCTTGCCACATATCTGCTCTCCATTCGCAAGAATGATGATGATGAATACGAGCCTGTCACATTGCGTAGCATCGTTGGAAGCATTGACGGAAACTTCAAAGAGCAAAGTACCCATACTCTATCTTCCGGAGCAGTGGTCAAGATTTTCTCTCACACATGACTGCCTGAAAGCAAAGCAGAAAAATCTAAAAAACACACATTGAAAATGTATTTTTAATCACTGTTTAATCACGGCAGAAACTTGGTGAAAATTGTTTTTCCAAGATGTTGAAATTATGGCAATCGAGGCCGGTTTTGAAAAAACAAAAAACATAAGTAATCATTCTGCTAGAAAACACCTTGTTCAAAAACTAAGGGATTCCAATATCGCACCCACCGAAATCATGCAAATAACAGGACACAATAACGTACAGTCAATAACCAATTACAGTTAAATTTCCGAACATACACAACAAAGATGTTCAAACCTTTTGGCAACATGTTCTACTGCAACTCCATCTGTTTCATGCACTTCTGTCAACATTTCCGAAATGAACATTTCTCTCCCCACCCTACCGGAAGTTTCACAAGCACAGTTTCCTGGCCAAAATGCAATAAATGACATGTTTTTTGGAGCTGTACTTAACGTGCAGAACCTCAATATCTACGAACAACCACCACAGTAAACCAAACGCGCAGTATATATTCCAAATTATAATAAAAACATCATTCAATTCTTTACACGTGTTGACACACTGCGAAGACGTGAGCGACTTCACTGGCCTTGACATGTTACAACGGTTATCAAGTTTTGCCTTTAAAATGTATAATATATGCTTTCATTTTGTGTAATAAAGTATTGCTGCTTAAAGTTTTGTTGCAGAATAAAAGAAGAAAGAGAAAGAAACAGCGTTATTAAATTACATTAAATGGCGCTACTTTTCGTGTTGAGGAACAATGCTATTTTTAGATAGATTCATACGCGATAAACGAATGCAGCGGCTCCAGGGCGTAGCGATTATTTTTCATTAGTTCTTGAAAAACGGGATGAGTGGTGTCAGTGGTATGATACACAGAAAACAGGTTACTGCCTGATCGTTTTGTAAATATATCAGGCTCGGCACGAATAAAATAACGGCTCGGAGAGCCTCGCCGTTATTTTATTCTAAGCCTCGCCTGATATATTACAAAACGATCAGGCAGTAACCTGTTATTCTCTATAAAACCTCGTTTACACATCCCGTTCGCTCTACATTAAACAACGAATAAACAAGATATATCTTGTGCATATTAAAACAGAGTGATGGTTTCAAAATGAACTCGTCTGATTCATAAAATCAATTTGACGACACTCTGGCCAGCTTCGCATTTCTAAATGCTGTGTGAGCAATGATATGGCGTGAAAATGCAGCCAAAGACAAAACAAACAAACAAACAAACAAACAAGCATAAAAAGAATAATCATATTCCTTTATATTTTTTTATAGCAGTTTGATGTTAAATGTATGCTTCTATTAATAATTGTACATCATGATTTAATACTTTTTCTCCTTTGAATCATGCTCGTACAGTTTCTTCATTTATTAAAAAAATAATCTACAATCTGTCTTTGTATCTGCCATATTATGTTTTCGGTTCGTTTTTTTAGCCGCCCAAACTAACAGTATCCATCTGCAGAAGGACAGCTTTGACGATCATTAATGCAACTACGTATGTTATTTGCGTCGCACTGAAGTGCGGCGACTAGTATGATATACGTTTTCGCTTATGGGAGAAGTTATTTTACGGATCAATGTATATATTTTTGTTATCAGAATATATTGCATAGTGGTGATTTTTTTGTGTAAATAAGTGTTAATAATTACTACATTTGTACCTGTTACATTAACTACAACATTTATTGCAAATAATGCAAAGCTAATTCTTTTAATCAATAACTGATCATCGGGACTGGGCAATAATGAAAGATCACAGGGACTAGGCAAATACGCGAACCGGTGAATCTTTCTGAATCACAATACATAATCAAAATATATTTATTGTGTTGTTTTTCTAACAATAGCGCAGACTTTGGCTGTTCGAGTTTTGGTTAACACGTATTTCTTTAATTTGGCAAGACGACAGCGATGACACGGTTTATTGCTTTATTGATAACCGTTACACAACAGTCACTTAATAATATCTTAGTTAGAAGGTGATTCTTCAAGCGGTTCCGTAATGTAGTGGTTACACTCTCGCTTGTCATGAGAGAGGCCCAAGGTTCGAACCCCAGTAGAATCAAATAATTTTATTTTCTGTTCTATGTTAACTTTTTGTTCTGATGTAGACATTTTAGTTTAAATAAATATGATGTTTTATTGTAACCATTTTTTGTTTTTATTTTTTCAAATAAAATATATGTGTGAGAGGGTGGGGGGGAGGGGTTCGCAAACACATTAAAACTTTGACAGTTGTTCATATCAATGTGTACTCAACCCCTATCGTAAATGAGAAAGGTAAGAATAAGTTAAGAATCATCTCCCCTTGAAGTTGAGAAACACTATGAAATTACGCTAACAAAATGAAGCAGATTTTTTAAAAACCTACACAGTTCCGTTCCATAAATGAAAACTGCACACGGATGCCAGTACAAAATGAAACTAAAGTAAATACAATGAACTATGAAATATTTGGGGGTTACAACACAAAATCATACATAATGGTTATTTGGGAGTTATAACACATCATAATAGATAATGGTTATTTGGGGGTTAAAACACAAAATCATAGATAATGGTTATACCCGTATCTTTTTCTATTTTGTTTTATATAATCGGCCAATATATTGATATTTACATTGGAAAAAAATCGTTCCATGTAACTTCATTGAGTGCCTTTTACACTAAAATTCCCGACGCCCTTTGATGCTTTGCATTAATGCTTATTTTGAAGACCGAACACATTTTCGACATTATGGCATACAGAAATTAGTGGTCCTTATAGCAAAAGCCACAATTTCGACGCTAAATGTGGTATGATTACATAGATTTTTGTAGATACAAAATGCTCGATTTTATTTATTTGTGACACAATTAATGCCAGTTTAATTTCCCGCGAACATATCTAATCAAACGACAAACGAACACTAATATGGTACCATGTTAGTGTTCATGACTCGTATGAATAGATATCGTTGCGGGAAATGAAAATGGAATTAAATATGCGAAACAATAATAAAAACGAACATTTTGTATCTACACACATCTATTTTACCAGACCACATCGGCGTTGACATTTCGTCGATTGCCATAAGAAACACTGATTTTTTAGGTGTTAACTTGTTTTTGAGAAGTAATGGTACTTTTAAGAGGCCTTACGTTTTTGAAACTTATTATTTGTGAAAGGCTTCACGAACGAATTGTATTTTTCACAAATCCATCAATAGGAATATATAACAAAATCAAATTTTTATTATGTGCATAAATCATTACCCGTCCTAATAACACGGATATGACGAAATAGGCGTAGATTCTATGTAAAAATACATCTCTAAATGAATGAGCGGCCTGTAACAAGCCAATTTAGCGGTTGCGCCTCTGAACATTCGTACAAGCGAAATTTGTTTATGCCCTGGTAGGGTGGCATATAACAGTCGCAATGTCCATCCATCCGTCCGTCCGTCCGGAATAAGTTTCCGGTTATTTCTTTTCTAAACGCGATAAGATATTTACCTATTTTTTTGTGAGTCAACCTTCATGACTTACTGATTTACTTTGAGTTTTAATCCGGTCGATTGAGTTTTGGTCTTGGACTTAGTTATTTTCCCCAAAATAACAGTTTTCTTGAGTTTTTATCATTAAAGCTTGCATACATTTTGTATATCGACGTGCTTCTCGGTGTGTGAGTCTACTTATATGACTTACAGATCGAGTTTGAGTTTCGTTCCGGTCCCTTGATTTTCGACGAATTTACGGGTCATGGACCCATACATTTCCTTTAAAGTAGCACCTTCTTAGAATGGTTCTAAAAGCTTTCAGATACCGACCTTAATTTTGGTGTGTAAGTCCATCTACATGATTTACAGATCAAGCTCGAGTTTCGATCCGATCCTTTCATTTTTAACGAAGTAACCGACCTTGTATTTCACAATTTTTTCTAACAATTATATGCGTTTTAGTCTTAACCGCTTGAAGGTAGTAACATTATTGTGTGCGTAAGTGAGTCTACCTACATAACGTACAAATTAAATTCGAGTTTCGTTTCGACCTATTGATGTTTGACGAAGTAACGGGCCTGTTAGCACCTTGCCCTAAACTAGCTGATGTGCGGCTTCAAACAGCAGAAGTGCGCATTTTGATTCACAACACAGCTCTTTATGGAATTAATTGTATGTTGTCCCGGTGTAAGAACTGACATAGTATGATGACATTGAAAATAAATTAGAATTATATATAGATAATATTATTTATATTTATAGAAATAAATTGCTTTTCATCATTTGCACGTGCAAAAAATTAAACCATATCTACATATAAAGCTCGTGCTAAAGTGCGGATCGTAACGGATAAATTATTTTATCGTGAGCATGCGCCAAGTGGAGACCAATGATCACACGTACACGTTTAAATTAATCTTTGCGAATAATTAAGATAGCCAAGTTCAAAAAGTGCTGCGTTATAAAAGTCTACAAGTGTATATATATATATATATATATATATATATATATATATATATATATATATATATATATATATATATATATATATATAATTAATATATATATTAATTGTTTACAAATATCGAAATATTAACTTGACAGCCAGGGTAGCAAGAACATGCAAACCAACCACCGATTCTGATGCATACTTGCGAACAGCCACTGATGTCAGGCACACATTCGCCAATGTCTAAAACAGTATTGATTTATGATGTGAAATTAATTTTAAGTATTGTTCCTGGTAGATACATAATAAAACTTGCTATTCATTTGTAAATTTCCAGAAAAACAATTGACATATTCGGACAACATTATATTGCAAACTACTTGGTCTGATTTATAAAACCGATGTTCGTGTCTACATAAACGCGATACCTTTGCATGTTTGGCCATCAGAATTCAATACATATCCATTTGGGCATGTACATCTATATGACCCAGCCGTATTTTCACAGCCATGACTACATCCTGTAGTACCGTCGCGGCATTCGTCGACATCTGTTTAAAATAAGTGTATGTCTAGTGTAAATACATACAAATAGGTACATTTCCGCATTATTTCCTCAGCTCCAATAACGATAATATACGGATGGGTATGATTGAGTTTGTTTGTGCAAAGAAAATTGACCATGAATTATTATTTATGTATTTATAATGTAGATGAAAGTAACAATTTTGAGTTGATGTTCATACTTGTAAATGTCTTAATGCATTTATGTTTGAATTATTCTATGCCTTTCACAAAATCGTGAAATACCTTATCTTGCTATATTGCACACAATTTCCGTATCGGTCGCCAATGTGGCTAGACAATTATATTTCATTTACGCTTTTAGAAAACGTGCCTTTGTACTTGTCCAATGACCATCACATGATGCCAAAAATAAATAAATGTTACGTCAGTAAACATCAAACAATTGCAATCTCAACAATACCTATACAGCCTTTTCCGTAGCCACCAGATGTGTAGCCGTTTTCACACTGTGTGCACCTGACTCCATCTGGGGAACCACCACATTCCTGTCTGCCTGGTAGACACTTTGCGATGTTAATCTGTCTGCATTCTGAAATCATACATGTACAGTTAAGCAATTGTCAGTGAGCGACATATGCTCTTATACTATATATTTAAGCCTTCAATACGTTAGTTTAAATGTGTATTATTTATTCTCTTAAATCTATCATATTTAAATGTCGTGATAAGCTAAAACAGTGTGACACTAATCATTTTTATGAATATCCCTACAACTGAGCGACGTTCAATTATATATTCAAAATAATTCATATATGACATACATTGATTAAACTGTCAAAAAAACACACACACAAAATTTTGCCCGTTGACTGAAATATAGATCTATACATTAATATACATTAAAGATACCACAAAAGTAAACGATTTACTTAAGAATAACATGCGCAAGGGAACGATCATTTATAAGAGCCTTATTATAGCCGCCACGTTAAGGACTATTGTTCAATTCGTCAACTGTTGCTCCTCAAATCGGAAAATGCCTTAAGTGTTCAGATATATTGCAGTACTACATGATCATTATTGTCTAACTTTGTCCGTCCCTAATCGTCACAAATTTCCCAATAGTTTTAATTTAAGAATCCTTTCTAAATACGAAGACAGAAACAGATCATTTTGTTTAATTTATTCATTGCGCTACGCTTATGTTTAAAAAAAACGTTATGCTTAGCCGATGCTGAGTACTCACGCTCACAGCAATCTCCCGATCTCCAAGCTTGGCATTGACAGGATCCGCTTTGATACACGCCATCATTAAAACAAAACTCATTGCACGTTTCGCAGAAAGTTTTGTCAATTTTAAAGACGCACGACTCGCATGTCCTGCACCTTGAACCACCACCACAGCTCTTAGAACAGCTAGGCCAGGACGGACAATCGTCATACTCTCCCCATATACAGGCATCTGTCAGTTCAAAATAATTCTCACAAATTAAATTCGAAATAGAAGCTTCATGGTAAAATGTATGTGAAACCATATGCAGAAACATGAAATTTAAATTACCTTTAACAAAATAATACTCTAACGGTTTACAAGTTTCATCTTTTATGTTACAGTTTATGTTTCTCAGATAGTGACCCGCAAGAAGAGTAAGAAAGCATGTGTCGAACCCATTAACACATAATAAGGACATTGACCTTTGAAGCCAGATTGATAACACGTGTAAAATAATATTGAAAGAACAAGCAATGTATTTAATATCTTACATCTTTTTATTTTAATAAATTCAAATCATTTATTTTTTAAAGGAATATTGAATAGTATAAAAATGAACTTAAATTTCTTTTTGTTCTAATAAAAATATAAACTCGGTCAAAACATACATCCAGATTCCAACAAATTTAAATAACTAAAGTGTAACGTAAGATCATGTTTGTTAATTGATAAATACAACTTATACCAACTTTGTTTCACTTTTTGGAAAAACAAGTTGTGTCAAATTATTAATTTATTATTAAGATAAATTTATTGTTTTCACTTAGAAAAGTCTGCATTGTTTGGAATTTATTGTCTTAAGAATGTTACAATAAAGTATTATATTTCTAATTCTAATCAAATGTTAACACTGCATTTCTAACCCAATAAGATATATGGTTATATTTGAAATAACGACCTAATAAAGATATAAGCTGAAACTTGATATATTATTTTAGTTTTGAGGACTAAATCAGATTTATGGTGCTGTGTAAGATATATATTCTGCTTTGATTCAAAGGCTTTTCTTGTTCTTGTCTACATAAACGCTTTTCTACAAGTGCCATTGTTGTTGTTTGATCGTCTGTCAAATATGACAGGTGGCGCGAGATTCAGCAGGTGCCCGTTTTTGACGTCATTTTGATAGTAGACTGTGAGCGATTATCGCTCATAGCACTAAACTACCGGCAAACTACCGGAAAGAATCTGCGATATGTTTGATGAAACGCTATTTAAAAAATATCGCAATCGCAGGTAAAATATCAGCAATCGGCGATGAGGAAAACGACCGCCATTTACGTTTGTTTACGTTAATTTACGGTTGCCCTTACCCAGTCGTATATTTATGTATCAAATTTATGTAAGATGAATTTACGATTTGCTTGATGAAACGCTATTTCACTGAAACGTCGTAATTTATGTAAATCGTAATATACAAACGTGTGTGAAGTTAGCCTATTTAGCACATTTAGCCTATTTAGCCTATTTAGTACATAGGTTGAAATATACATCCTATTTAGCCTACTTAGCCTATTTAACAGCCTCTTCAGCCTTTCTAACCTATTTAGAAATTTTAGTACATAGGTCAAAACATACATCCTATTTAGCCTATTTAACAGCCTTTTTAGCCTATTTAGCAAGTTTAGTACATACGTAGACATAAACATCCTATTTAGCCTATTTATCCCCTGGAAGCGACGTTGTGCACGTTGACCAGCCGTCGACGGCCTATCGGGCTGAACTAGTTTCGGTCGGGACTTTTAATTAGGGTCGGCCCCGTGCATGCAGCCTATTTATCTATTTCTCGTATGCGTCATTTCCCAGTGAACGGGCATGTCCCTTTAAGGGCCCTTTTCGGACGAACAAGAGTTATCCCCCGGAAGCGACCTAGTGCACGCTGACCAGCCGTCGACTGCTTATCGAACCGAAATAGATTCGATCGGGACTTTGCATTAGGATCGGAGTCAGGTGCAGCCTATTTAGCGTATAACGCGACATTTTGCCTGTGAGTGGGCATGCCCCTTTAAGGGCCCCTTTCGGACGAACAAGAGTTATCCCCCGGAAGCGAGCTAGTGCACGCTGACCAGCCGTCGACTGCCTATCGGGCTGAACTAGTTTCGGCAAGGACTTTTAAATTAGGATCGGAGTCAGGTTCAGCCAATTTAGCGTATTACGCGACATTTTGCTTGTGAGTGGGCATGCCCCTTTAAGGGCCCCTTTTGGACGAACAAGAGTTATCCCCCGGAAGCGACCTAGTGCACATTGACCAGCCGTCGACTGCCTATCTGGCTGAACTAGTTTCGGCCGGGACTTTTAATTAGGATCGGAGTCAGGTGCAGCCTATTTAGCGTATTACGCGACATTTTGCCTTTGAGTGGGCATGCCCCTTTAAGGGTCCCTTTCGGACGAACAAGAGTTATCCCCCGGAAGCGACCTAGTGCACGCTGACTAGGCGTCGACTGCCTATCGGGCTGAACTAGTTTCGGCCGGGACTTTTAATTAGGATCGGAGTCAGGTGCAGCCTATTTAGCGAATTACGCGACATTTTGCCTGTGAGTGGGCATGCCACTTTAAGGGCCCCTTTCGGACAATCAAGAGTTATCCCCCGGAAGCGACCTAGTGCACGCTGACCAGCCGTCGAATGCATATCGGGCTGAACTAGTTTCGGCATGGACTTTTAATTAGGATCGGAGTCAGGTGCAGCCTATTTAGCGTATTACGCGACATTTTGCATGTGAGCGGGCATGCCCCTTTAAGGGCCCCTTTCAGACGAACAAGAGTTATCCCCCGGAAGCGAGCTAGTGCACGCTGACCAGCCGTCGACTGCCTATCGGGCTAAACTAGTTTCGGCCGGGACTTTTGATTAGGATCGGAGTCAGGTGCAGCCTATTTAGCGTATTACGCGACATTTTGCCTGTGAGTGGGCATGCACCTTTAAGGGCCCCTTTCGGACGAACAAGAGTTATTCCCCGAAAGCGACCTAGTGCACGCTGACCAGCCGTCGACTGCATATCGGGCTGAACTAGTTTCGGCCGGGTATTTTAATTAGGATCGGAGTCAGGTGCAGCCTATTTAGCGTATTACGCGACATTTTGCCTGTGAGTGGGAATGCCCCTTTAAGGGCCCCTTTCGGACGAACAAGCCCCCGGAAGCGACCTAGTGCATGCTGACCAGCCGTCGACTGCCTATCGGGCTGAACTAGTTTCGGCCGGGACTTTTAATTAGGATCGGAGTCAGGTGCAGCCTATTTAGCGTATTACGCGACATTTTGCCTCTGAGTGGGCATGCCCCTTTAAGGGTCCCTTTCGGACGAACAAGAGTTATCCCCCGGAAGCGACCTAGTGCACGCTGACCAGCCGTCGACTGCCTATCGGGCTGAAACGTGTGTGAAGTAAGCCTATTTAGCCTATTTATCAAGTTTAGTTCATTGGTTAAAACTGTCATCCTACTTAGCCTATTTAGCCTATTTAACACCCTTTTCAGCATATTTGGACTAATTAACAAGTTAAGTACATACGTTGACACATGCACCCTATTTAGCCTATTTAGCAAGGTCAATACATATGTTATAACATACATCATATTAAGCCTATTTAGCCTATTTAGCACCCTGTTCAGCCTATTTAGCCTATTTAACAAGTTAAGTTCATAGGTTGACACATGAATCCTATTTAGCCTATTTAGCACCCTCTTCAGCATATTTAGCACGTTTAGTACATGGGTTGAAAAATGCATCCTATTTAGCTTATTTAGGACCCTTTTCAGCCTATTTAGCCTAGTTAACAAGTTTAGTACATGTACATAGGTTGACACATGCATCCTATTTAGCCCAATTAGTACCCTTTTCAGCCTTTTTAGCCTATTTAACAAGTTAAGTACATAGGTTGACACATGCATCCTATTTAGCATATTTAGCCTATTTAGCACCCTATTTAGCAAATTAAAAGCCTATTTAGCAAGTTTAGTACATAGGTTAAAACAAACATTCTATTTAGCCTATTAAGCTTATTAAGCACCTTTTTCAGCATATATAGCCTATTTAACAAGTTAAGTAAATAGGTTGACACATGCATCATATTTAGCCTATTTAACACCCTCTCCAGCCTATTTAGCCTATTTAGCAAGTTTAGAACATGGGTTGAACCATGCATCCTATTTAGCCTACATAGCCTATTTAACACCCTTTTCAGCCTATTAAGCCTATTTAACAAGTTAAGTACATAGCATGACACATGCATCCTATTTAGCCTATTTAGCATCCTTTTCTGCCTATTTAGCATATTTAACAAGTTTAGTACATAGATTGACACATGCATCCTATTCAGCCTATCTAGCGTATTTAGCACCCTTTTCAGCCTATTTAGCCTATTTAAAAATTTCAGTACATAGATTTACATATGCATCCTATTTAGGTTTTTTAGCATATTTAGCAGCCTTTTCTTCCTATTCAGCCCTTTTACAAGTCTATTACATAGGTTTAAAACATGCATCCTATTTAGCCTGTTTAGCCTATTTAGCACTATTTTCTGCCTATTTAGTCTTTTTAACAAAACTAGTACATAGCTTGACACAGGCATCCTATTTAGCCTATTTAGTACCATTTTCAGCCTATATAGCCTATTTAGCAAGTTAAGTGCAAAAAAGGTTGACACATGCACCATATTGAGCCTATTTAGCTTATTTGGCATCCTTTTCAGCCTATTTAGCCTATTTAACAAGTTAAGTACATACCGGTAGGTTGGAACATGCATCCTATTTAGCCTATTTAGTGCCCTTTTCAGCATATTTAGCCTATCTAGCAAGTTAAGTACAAAGGTTGACACATGCATCATAATGAGTCTATTTAGCTTATTTGGCACCCTATTCAGCCTATTTAGCCTATTTAACAAGTTTAATACATAGGTTAAAACATGAATCCTATTTAGCCTTTTTAGCCTATTTAACACCATATTCAGCCTATTTGCCTATTTAACAAGTCTAGTACATAGGTTTAAACATGCATCCTATTTAGTCTATATAGCAAATTAAGAGGCGTTCTCAGCCTATATAGACTATTTAACAAGTTCAGTACATTGGTTGGAAAATACATCATACTAAGCATATTTAGCACATTAAGCAGCCTTTTCAGCCTATTAAGCCTATTTAGCAAGTTTGGTACATATAATGAAAAATACGTTCTTATTAGCATATTTAGCAGTATGTTCCGCCTATAAAGCCAATATTGCAAGTTAAGTACATGTATTTATACATACATCCTTTTTAGCCTCTTAAGCCTATTAAGCAGCCTTTCCTGCTAATTTAGTCTATTTAACAATTATATGAAATAGGTTGAAACATACCTCATATTTAGGCTATTTAGAAAACCTATTCAGTCTATTTAGCTTTAAAGAACTTTTATAAAATAGGTGGAGACAAACATCCTATTATTCACTTAAAGCCTATTGAGCAGCCCATTCAGTCTACCTAGCGAGTTAATTAAATAGGTTGAAACATAATTATTTAGCCTTATAAGAAGCCTATTCGCCTTAATACGCCTTTTTCGAAAGTTTATTAAATAGGTTGAAACATATATAAGAGTAAGCCTTTTCAGGCTAAATAGCATCATACTAAATGCTCAACCTATTTTGCATTTTTAGCAAAATTTAAAAAGGATAAAATATACAGCCGAACTTGTTAAAGCTGACCTCCCGTCGGCTGCCTTTCGGACTGATCTAATTTCGGCCCGGGGTTTTAATAAGGGTCGGTGTCATTAGACTATTTAGCGTATTATGCGCTATTTATATAAAGAGTGGGCATGCTCATTTAAGGGCCCTTTGCGGACAAACAAGAGTTTTCCCATGGAAGCGAACTAGCGCACGCTTAACTCACGTCGGCTGCCTTTCTGTCGGGCTGATCTAGTTTCGGCCCGGGGTTTAAATGAGGCGTCACCTGCGGCCAGTTTAGCGTATGTATTATGCTCTAGTTACTTGGCAAGTGGGTATATACCTATAATGGTTCCTTTTGGACAAACAAGAGTTATCCCCCGAAAGCGACCTTGTGCACGCTGAACTCCCGTCGGCTGTCTATGGGGCTGATCTAGTTGCAGCCCGAGGTTTCAGTTAGGGTTTGCGTCACCTTCAGTCTATTTAGTGAATTAGACGCTATTTACATGGAGAGTGGGTATGCACCTAAGCTGAACTCCCGTCGGCTGCATGTCGGGCTGATCTAGTTTCGGCCCTTGATTTTAATTAGGGTCGACGTCACCTGCAGCCTATTTCGCGTATTATGCATTATTTACACGGCGAGTGGGTATGCACCTTTAAGGGCTCCGTTTGGACAAACAAGAGTTATTCCCCGAAAGCGACCTAGTGCTCGCTAAACTCCCGTCGGCTGCCTGTCGGGCTGATCTAGTTTCGGCCCGGGATTTTATTTAGGGACGGCCTCATCTGCAGCCTTTTAGCGTATTTGTTATGCTCTTTTTACATGGCGAGTGGGTATGCACCTTTAAGGGCCCCTTTCGGACAAAAAAGACTTATTTCCCTGAATCGACCTAATGTAAGCTAAACTTCGGTCGGCTGCCTGTGTAGCTGACCTTGTTTTGGCCCGTGGTCTTAATAGGGTCGGCGTCACAAACTGCATATTTAGCGTATTATGCGCTACTTTCATGACGAGTTGTCATGAACCTTTAAGGGCCTTTTTTCGGACAAACATGAGTTATACCCCGGAAGTGACCTAGTGCATGCTGAACTCACGTCGGCTGCCTGTCGGGCTGATCCAGTTTTATAAGAGTCGGCGTCACATACAGGCTTTTTAGCCTATAAGACGTAATTAACATGGCGAGTGGGTATGCACCTTTACGGGCCGCTTTCGGACAAACAAGAGTAATCTCCTGGAGGCGACCTAGTGCCCGGTAAACTCCCGTCGGCTTCCTGTCGGGCTGATCCAGTTTCGGCCCCGGGTTTTAATAAGGGTTGGCGTCGTATAAAATCTACAACGTATACAACGTCGTATTTAGCGCATGAGGCGCTATTTACATGGCGAGTTGGTATGCACCTTTTAAGGGCTGCTTTCGGACAAACAAGAGTTATCCCACCGGAAGCTACCTAGTGCACGCTGAACTCACTTCGGCTGCATGTCGGGCTGATCTATTTTCGGCCCGGGTTTTAATTAAGGTCGGCGTCACAAACAGCCTATTTTGCGGGTTAGGCGCTATGTACATGGTGAGTGTGTATAAGAGCCGCTTTCGGACAAACAAGAGTTATCCCCGGAAAGCGACATAGTGCACGCTGAACTGGCGTCGGCTGCCTGTCGGGCTAACCTAGTTTTGACCCGGGGGTTTAAATAGGGTCGGCGACACATACAGCCTATTTAGCGTATAAGGAGCTATTGAGATGGCGAGCGAATATGAACCTTTAAGGGCCGCTTTCGGACAAAAAAAGAGATATTCACCGGAAACGACCTATTGCACGCTGAACTCTCGACGGCTGCATGTCGGGCCAATGTAGTTGCGGCCGGGGGTTTAATTAGGTCCCGCGTCATCTATAGCCTATTTAGCATATTGTGCGCTATTTACATTGCGAGTGGGTATACAGCTTTAAAGTCAGTGTTCGGACAAGTTATCCCCCGGAAGCGACATAGTGCACGCTGAACTTATGTCGGCTGCCTGTCGGGATAACCTAGTTTCGATCCGAGGTTTTAATTATGGTGTGCGTCACATACAGTCTATTTAGCGTAATAGTCGCTATTTACATTACGAGGTTTAGGGCCGCTTTCGGACTTGGAAGTGTTATCACCCGGAAGCGACATAGTGCACGCTGAACTCCCGTCGGCTGCCTGTCGGGTTGATCTGGTTTCGGCCCGGGGTTTGAGGTTGACTCTTCTTCACATAAGCCTACTTCGCGTAGTATGCTCTATTTACATTTCGAATGGTAATGCACTTTTAAGGGGCGCTTTCGGACAAACAAGAGTTATCCCGAGGAAGCGACCTAGTGCACACTGAAATCCATACGGCTGCCTTCCGGGCTGATCTAGTTTCGGCCCGGGGTTTTAATTATGGTCCGCGTCACCTACAGCCTATATAATGCGCAATTTACATTGCGAGTTGTTTTGCACCTTAAAGGGCCGCTTTAGGACTAACAAGATTTTATATTATCTAAAGGGACTAGCAATCATGATACATCAACTATCTCCGGAATCCACCGTGAGATTAAAGCAATAAATCGTCTTCTGATCCAGAGTGCGGGACTAGTTAGCATATTAACATTTTGACAATAGTCCGAACGCGTGTCACACATTTGAATGGAATGAAAAAAAAAACACAGTGTAAATAAAGAAGAGGATAAAAAACTATCGAAAATAAGTGACAGATAAATGTGGTCATGATTATTCTTATTAATCGTGGCAACACCTTATTCATATAAGACTTTAATTGACTTTTATCATTATAATTGGTGCCACTTGTGGTATTTGGTTACCTATGTTAAGGGTAACTTACTGATGCTCGATTGGTTATTGTCGACTCGGGAACTACTTAAATGTACCCCGGGTACTCTTAAATAAACTTAAATGTATCTCTGGTACGAAAAATATACTGAAAGTAACCCGGAAATTTTTACGCGAAATTGGCCGTTGTCGGAGAATTATTTTGAAATTAAGTATGTTTATATTTATGTCAATATTCTGTAAAATTGCCGCTATATTATCGCAACCCTCACTTAAAAAAGCATGATGAGGCAGGCTTTATTCAAAGAGAATTTTGTTTTGTTTTCCGTAGCGCGTTTTACGTCATCGGATTTTGGGCGGGAATAAAACTCGGTTAAAGTCTAAATTGGCTGGGTACGTAAGTTAATTTTCTGTACCCGGAGTACATTAAGGTTTAAATGTTTTGTTGCGTGATATCTTGTTAAATAGTTAATTAGTTTTTTTTAGTTGAGGCATGCACCGTGTTTGGATCGTGTGCTGTATGTATAATACCTTTAGGGATTGAATCTTGAGTATTGTAAGCAATTAAAAGCAATGAAAAGCAACGGAGATGAAAGATTACATACATAGTGCGGATAAATATGACACGTTTGTTCAGGGTTATGAATGCAAAAGATATAATTCAATACCGTTTCAATTATTCGTAATTCTAAAGACTTCGTGCAATCATGACAAACGTTTTGGTCTTTATTTATGAATCTCAAAATAGTTTTTTGCAAGGCTATTGCAGTCGTAAATAAATACTATACGCAGATCGTTTGTCAATAAGAACGATTAAAAGCTTTATTTGGTTATGATTCTGAGTGCAATTCTATCTGTAGTCGTCTTTATTCAGTGTCAATATTGAGTGGTTGCTAAAAAGCACATAATAGGTCCAATAGAAATACTTTGGTACATTTGATCATTAAATTGAAATGAAATGAAACACTCGTCGCGTTTTAAACAACTTTAACACAAAATTGCAAAACAATATCTGTTCATACAGTACTCGAGCACATGCCGTGTATGACAGTAATTTGGAGAGAACGCCATATCGCTTTGTACTCTTGCTTTTGTGCTTGTTACAATGTTTGGAAATATGTTCAATGTTTTTTTGCCATAGAAGACATATTAAAACCGGGTTTCCCCCTTACTGAATTAAACTGGTTTAAGTAAACCTAGTAACCCATATACCCGAGGGCTTATTGATTTAACTTAAACTGATAAACTTAAACCGCAATGCACATGACTTACACATTTAGTATATAGAATATTAAAAAAAATCTACCGAACTATTTAACATTATGCCCCAGATGTCAAAACTTGCCTAACGCTGGAGGTCACTTGCTTTACATAAACATATAAGGATGATAACCCTTTGTTCTGTCCTGTAAATAACCAATACAAATGAATACAAAATCTGCAATATTCAGATTCAGTAAGACAACCATGTCATATAATTATAAAATGTTGGGTATTTTTAACTGAAATGGAAAGGATTGTAAATCTTCGTATATTGAAAGGCTCCGAAGACGGGAGTTAAGCTTGCACTGGGTCGCTTCTAGGGGATAACTCTTGTTTGTCCGAAAAGGGCCCTTAAAGGTGCATACCAACTTGCAATGTAAATAAAGCCCCATTCGCTAAATAGGCTGTAGATGACGCAGACCCTAATTAAAACACCGGGCCGAAACTACATCAGCCCGACAGAAAGCCAACGGGAGTTCAGCTTGCGCTAGGTCGCTTCCGGGGGATAACTCTTGTTTGTCCAAAAAGGACCCTTTAAGGTGCATACACACTCGCCATGTAAATAAAGCCTAATATATACGCTTGAAAGGCTGAAGGTGACGCCGACCCTAATTAAAACCCAGGGTCGAAACTAGATCAGCCCGATAGGCAGCCAACGGGAGTTCAGCGTGCACTAGCTCACTTCTGGGGGGAAACTCATTGTCCGAAAGAGGTTGCATACCCGCTCGCCATGTAAATAGAGCCTAATTCGCTTAAAAGGCTGTAGGTGACGACGACCCTAATTTAAACCCCGGGCCGAAACAAGATCAGCCCAGCAGGCAGCCAACTGGAGTTTAGCTTGCACTAGGTCGCCTCCGGGCATTACTCTTTTTGTACGAAAGGGGCCCGAAAAGGTGCATACACAGTCGCCATGTAAATAGAGCATAATACATACGCTAAATAGGCTGTATGTGACCCCGACCCTAATGAAAACCCCGGGCCGAAACTAGATAAGCCCGACAGGAAGCTGACTGGAGTTCAGCGTGCACTAGGCCGCTACAGGGGGATAACTCTTGTTTGTCCAAAAGGGCCCTTAAAAGTGCATACCCACTCGCCATGTACATAGAGCCTTATTCGCGAAATAGGCTGTAGGTTACGCAGACCCTAATTAAAACCCCGGGCCGAAGCTAGATAAGCCCGACAGGCAGCCAACGGGAGTTTAGCTTGCACTACGTCGCTTCCGGGGGATAACTCTTGGTTTTCCGTAAAGGGCCCTTAAAGATGCATTCCCACTCGACATTTAATAGAGCATAATACATACGCTTAATAGGCTGTAGGTGACGCCGACCCTAATAAAAAAACCTGGGCCGAATCTAGATCAGCCCGACAGGCACACGACGGGATTCCAGTGTGCACTAAGTCGGGAATAACTCTTAATTGTCCGGAAGGGGCCCTTAAAAGTGCATTCCCACTCGCATGTAAAGAAAGCCTAATTCGCTAAATAGAGCATAATTCATACGCAAAAATAGGCTGTAAGTGATGCCGACCCAAATTAAAACCCCGGGTCGAAACTAGATCAGCCCGACAAGCAGCTGACGGGAGTTCAGCATGCACTAGGTCGTTTCCGGAGGATAACTCTTGTTTGTCCCAAATGGGCCCTTAAAGGTGCATACCCACTCTTTATGACAATAGAGCATAATACGCTAAATAGGCAGTACGTGACGCCGACCCAAATTAAAACCCTGGGCCTAAACTAGATCAGCCCGACAGGCAACCGACGGCAGTTCAGCGTGCACTAGGTCGCTTACGGGGGATTACTCTTGTTTGTTCGAAATGGGCCCTTAAAGGTGCATACCCATTCTATATGACAATAGAATATAATACGCTAAATAGGCTGTACGTGACGCCGACCCAAATAAAAAAAAAACGGGCCGAAACTAGATCAGCACGACAGGCAGCCGACGGGAGTTCAGCGTGCACTAGGTCGCTTCCGGGGGATAACTATTGTTTGTCCGAAATGGGCCCTTAAAGGTGCATACCCAGTGCCCACTCTATATGACAATAGAGCATAATAAGTTAAATAGGCTGTACGTGACGCCTACCCTAATTAAAATCCCGGGCCGAAACTAGTTCAGCCCGACAGGCAGCCGACGGGATTTCAGCGTGCGCTAGGTCGTTTCCGGGGGGATAACTCTTGTTTGTCCGAAATGGGCCCTTAAAGGTGCATACCCACTTTATATGACAATAGAGCATAATACGCTAAATAGGCTGTACGTGACGTCGACCCAAATGAAAACCCCGGGCCGAAACTAGATCAGCCCGAGAGGCAGCCGACGGGAGTTTAGCGTGCACTAGGTCGCTTTCGGGGGATAACTCTTGTTTGTACAAAATGGGCCCTTGAAGGTGCAAACCCACTCTATATGACAATAAAGCATAATACGCTAAATAGGCAGTACGTGACGCCTACCCTTATTAAAACCCCTAGCCGAAACTAGATCAGCCCGACAGGCATCCGACGAGAGTTCAGCGTGCACTAGGTCGTTTCCGGGGGATAGCTCTTGTTTGTCCGAAATGGGCCCTTAAATGTGCATATCCACTCTATATTACAATAGAGCATACAACGCTAAATAGGCTGTACGTGACGCTGACCAAAATTAAAACCCCGGGCCAAAACTAGATCAGACCGACAGGCAGCCGACGGGAGTTCAGCGTGCACTAGGTCGTTTCAGGGGGGATAACTCTTGTTTGTCCGAAATGTGCCCTTAAATGTGCATACCCACTCTTAATGACAATAGAGTATAATACGCTAAATAGACTGTACGTGACGCCTACACTTATTAAAACCCCGGGCCGAAACTGGATCAGCCCGACAAACAGCCGACGGGAGTTCAACGTGCACTATGTCCTTTCCGAGGGATAACTCTTGTTTGTCCGAAATGGGCCCTTAAAGGTGCATACCGACTCTATATGACAATAGAGCATAATACGCTAAGTAGGCTGTACCTGACGCCGACCCACATTAAAAACCTTGGCCGAAACTAGATCAGCCCGACAGGCAGCCGACGGGAGTTCAGCGTGCACTAGGTCGCTTCCGGGGGATAACTCTTGTTTGTCCGAAATGGGCCCTTAAAGGTTCATACTCACTCTATATGACAATTGAGCATAATACGCTAAATAGGCTGCACGTTACGCCGACCCAAATGAAAACCCCGGGCCGAAACAAGATCAGCCCGACAGGCAGCCGACGGGAGTTCAGCGTGCACTATGTCCTTTCCGGGGGATAACTCTTGTTTGTCCGAAATGGGCCCTTAAAGGTGCATACCCACTCTATAAGACAATAAAGCATATTACCCTAAATAGGCTGTACGTGACGCCTACCCTAATTAAAACCCCGGGCCGAAACTAGATCAGCCCGACAGGAACACGACGGGAGTTTAGTGTGCACTAGGTCGTTTCCGGGGCATAACTTTTGTTTGTCCGAAATGGGCCCTTAAAGGTGCATACCCACTCTTTATGATAATAGAACATAATACGCTAAATAGGCTGTACGTGACGCCTACTCTAATTAAAACCCCGGGCCGTAAATAGATCGGCCCGACAGGCAGCCGACGGGAGTTCAGCGTGCACTAGGTCGCTTCCGGGGGATAACTCTTGTTAGTCCGAAATGTGCCCTTAAAGGTGCATACCCACTCAAAATGACAATATAGCATAATACGCTAAATAGGCTGTACGTGACGCCTACCCTAATTAAAACCCCGGGCCGAAGCTAGATCAGCCCGACAGGCAGCCGACAGGAGTTCAGCGTGCACTAGGTCGCTTATGGGGATAACTCTTGTTTGTCCGAAACGGGCCCTTAAAGGTGCATACCCACTTTATATGACAATAGAGCATAATACGCTAAATAGGCTGTACGTGACTCCGACCCAAATTAAAACCCCGGGCCGAAACTAGATCAGCCCTACATGCAACCGACGGGAGTTCAGCGTGCACTTGACCGCTTCCGGGGGATAACTCTTGTTTGTCCGAAATGTGCCCTTAAAGGTGCATACCCACTTTATATGACAATAGAGCACAATACGCTAAATAGACTGTACGTGACGCCTACCCTAATTAAAACCCCGGGCCGAAGCTAGATCAGCCCGACTGGCAGCCGACGGGAGTTCAGCGTGCACTAGGTCGTTTCCGGGGGAAAACTCTTTTTTGTCCGAAATGGGCCCTTAAAGGTGCATACCCACTCGCCATGGGAATAATTCACAATCATATTCATTTTGTGTAATATATTCTGAAAGTATGTACCAAACCTGCTAAATAGGCTTACAAAACTTAATATGTCAGCTTAATAGGCTAAATTGTCTAAAAATGATGTATGTATCAACCTTTTTTACTTTACCGGCTAAATAGGCTAAATAGGCTGAATAGGTTAAATTGGCTAACTTCACACACGTTATGAATATTCGCTAATCAAATTTAGCCCAGTTGTTGTAAACGCAACATAATGAATATTTCGTTAAAGCGTATATATTTAAGATTCCACATACGTGCCATTTTATATTAAAAATGTTCTGAATTAGTTAAAGAACGCTACGGTTTTTTATCCACTAAATAAATCGCTCGGCATGGTTTACAGGCGCTCGAGCGGTTCAAAATTATGTTTCTGTCCAATACATTTTAGTTAACCGTCCCGTTACTAAAATTATCGTAATATAACATGTTTACAAGGTCAGCCTTTTAAAAAATATATAGAAAGATACAGGTTATCTATACTATACGAGTGATGATGACGATGACGATGACGATGACGGTGATGGTGACGGTGATGATGATGATGATGATGATGATGATGATGATGATGATGATGATGATGATGATGATGATGATGATGATGATGATGATGATCATGATCATGATGATCATGATGATGATGATGATCATGATGATGATCATGATGATGAAGATCATGATGATGATGAGGAGGAGGAGAAGGAGGAGGAGGAGTATTTGGATGATGAGGAGGATTTAGTATATTAGAGTAATATGATCGTATTCTGAAGTAACTTACAATTGTAGATTAATACGGGTGACAAATCGGTTATATATAAACGTTATGTAGATATGTTGTTATTAACGGGACCTTGGTTCTCCTTTATTTTTAAATGGTATTGATGGCATACTGAGATAAACAGATTTGTGATTTGTGGTTGTGTGTGATACCCAGACAGGTTTATGTAGCACGTTGTATGGTATATAACGTTAATTTTGTATAAGTGTATAATTATATAAATTAAGTTATTAAACTAATTGGAAACCGATTTTGGATCTTATTCGGCATACAGACTAATAGCGTTCGAATTGATCCAATAATTTCTTTTTTCAAAGTCTCAATACAATTTTGTATTTACAATTACGGGCTTCACTAAAAAAATTATAATGTAATGATTGTGTATTATGTGTTTGTCATAAGGCACTAGTGAATTAGCAAAAATTGTATTTCGTAATATAATGACACAGTTTCAACTGTAATAAACTCGCCTTGAGAGATTTACACTGAGTTGTAATAGGGCTTACTCTCATTATTATCCCAATTTATGAAAATAACTTGTTTATTTCAAAACACATTTCAAACGCTTTTCACAGCGCCAATAAATCAGATAATCAAAAAAACCGATCAACATCTCCCAACAAATTGCGGGTTCATCGGTTTTTAATAGTACATATCTTTAGTAAAAGAAATAATCGAGCCGGCACGTCGATAATGCATTTAACGCAATGATGTTGGTGACACTTAGTTTACAAAGTTACGATGTGTTGGTCACATGGTAAACAACTATGTAACTTTTGCTGTTTGGAGATTAAATTTTTGAAAAATATGGTCTTTTATGTTTAGTTGATTTCCGATGATAATGTAAATTGTAAGAACCATGTGATTGATTGCATACTTAACATGAACAATTTAACGACACTTTATTGATAACGATATTATAATGTATAAATACGTGTAAAGTATATTGTATAGTGTTATATTTATACAATACATAGAATAAAGTGAGATTAAGATTTTCGGTAATGAATTGTTTTTCGTACCCAACTATTGTATCATCAAGAAGGGGCTTCCTACAATTGGCGTTTTCGGCGCATCCCACAACGTGCACTAGGTTTCTTCCGGGGGATAACTCTTGTTCGTCCGAAAGGCATACCCGCTCACTGGGAAATGACGCATACGAGAAATAGGCTAAATAGGCTGCATGCACAGGGCCGACCGTAATTAAAACTCCCGGCCGAAACTAGTTTAGCCCGATAGACAGTCGACGGCTGGTCAGCGTGCACTAGGTCTCTTCCGGGGGATAACTCTTGTTCGTCCGAAAGGGGCCCTTAATAGGGCATACCCACTCACAGGCAAAAATGGCGCGTAATTGGCTAAATAGGTTGCACCTGGCTCCGATACTTATTAAAACTCCCGGCCGAAACTAGGTCAGCCCGACAGGCAGTCGACGGCTGGTCAGCGTGCACTAGGTCTCTTCCGGGGGATAACTCTTGTTCGTTGTATGTTTCAACCTATGTATTAAATAGGCTAAATAGGCTAAATAGGCTGAAAATGTTGTTAAATATGCTAAATAGGCTAATTAGGATGTACCGTATGTTTCAACCTATGTTCTAAACTTTCTAAATAGGCTGAAAAGGCTGTTAAATAGGATAAATAGGCTAAATACGAGGTATGTTTCAAGCTATGGCTAAATAGGCTGAAAAGGCTGTTAAATAGGCTAAGCAGGCTAAATACGATGTATGTTTCAACCTATGTTCTAAACTTTCTAAATAGGTTGAAAAGGCTGTTAAATATGCTAAATAGGCTAAATAGGATGTATGTTTCAACCTATATACTAAATAGGCTAAATAGGCTGAAAAGGCTGTTAAATATGCTGAATAGGCTAAATAAGATGTATGTTTCAGCCTATATACTAAATAGGCTAAATAGGCTGTTAAATAGGCTAAATCGGCTAAATAGGATGCATGTTTCAACCTATGTACTAAATAGGCTAAATAGGCTTAATAGGCTGTTAAATAGGCTAAATAGGCTAAATAGGCTGAAAATGCTGTTAACTATGTACTTAATATGCTAAATAGGCTGAAAATGCTGTTAAATAGGCTAAATAGGCTAAATAGGATGTATGTTTCAACCTTTGTACTAAATAGTCTAAATAGGCTTAATAGGCTGAAAAGGCTGTTAAATAGGCTAAATAGGCTAAATAGGATGTAGTACTTAATAGGCTAAATAGGCTGAAAATGCTGTTAAATAGGCTAAATAGGCAAAATAGGATTATCTTTCAACCTATATACTAAATAGGCTAAATAGGCTGTTAAATAGGTTAAATCGGCTAAATAGGATGCATGTTTCAACCTATGTACTAAATAGGCTAAATAGGCTTTAATGCTTTTAAATAGGCTAAATAGGCTAAATAGAATGTATGTTACAACCTATATACTGAATAGGCTAAATCGGCTGAAAATGCTGTTAAATAGGCTAAATAGGATGTATGTTTCAACCTATTTACTAAATAGGCTAAATAGGCTGAAATAGGCTAAAAAGGCTGAAGAGGCTGTAAAATTGGCTAAATAGGCTAAATAGGATGTTTGTTTCAACCTATGTACTAAATAGGCTAAATAGGCTAAATAGGCTAACTTCACACACGTAATATACAACTAGTCGTAAATCGTTGATGAAACGGCCTCCAGAAACGAAAAGAATCTGACTCGTATCTTAAGTTTAAAATGGAGACATATTTTTTTGTTCTTTTTATATTTTTTAATTGATTGGCAACTGGGACACTTCGGTAAGTTTAGATAAAATATATATATGACAAAGAAATTAATAAGAAAACAATATTTTATATAACATTTGGGTATTTAAATATGAGATATTCCTAAATGGTATTCCTGTTCAATTTACCAAAAAAATAAGTCACCAAAGTGCATCTGCTTGCAATGATGGGCAGCCGAACGTTTGTCATACCAGTAAATCTATTGAGCGAAATATAGTTTTCAACCGTTTTAACACATTTTGTAATTAAGTGGAATATTTTATGTCTCCCAAACATCGAATATTTAGTGTTTTGTCAATGCCTATAACAGCACAGCCATGCATTGTATTTCATTTACTTCTTAGCCAAAGATGGCCTTATAAAACTAGTATTAAGTTCAATTCTTTTGTATAATTTAAACGTAATTGAATACATGTCAAGGAATGTATATTTGAAGACTATTAATATAATTTTATTTTATACAGTAACATGAAAATGTAAATAAACACCACTGGTGACCTATTTGTGTTTCTCTTCTTTTTATTATTATATTTTAACTTTATAGAACATGTGGGTTAGTTTTGATAAAAAACATGTATGAAAAGGAAAGCCATAGAATATATTGTTTAATATGAATTGCATTAATATTGCTATAAGTAATTCAGAAATTGTATATGTGTTGATTTTCACACAAAGTAATCAGTCAATTTTATCGATATGATATGCTCATGATATAAGGTTTAATGTTAATCCAACAAGTAAATAATATAGAGAGAGATATAGATTGTTTTCAAAACTGTGTTGTGTTTGATAAATGTTTATTGAATTGGCATATGCTTGGGGTTTATTAAATGTAGAAATAGTAATGCTGTTCATGGCACAATAATAAGATTCATATAAGTAACACTTTTTTCTTACAATGAAATATGGCCAAAATATACTCTCAACACATTTCCAATTAAGTGTATGCACAATACAACCACAACAATTAAATGCCATAAACACATGTCGATTACTGTAACCTTTAAGACACCGCATTGGTCTGTATAACCTTAATTTGATTAATATTCAAATTTAAGTTCAGCAGTTATTTTAAATGACAAATACTAAAAAATGAAATAAAGATATGTATTGACTAGCAATATTGAACTTTTGGAAAAACTTTTAAAAGTATGAATAACCTAACTCCTTTGATAACATTTTAAATGTAATTTGTTTCACGGGAAATATATAAGATATTCATAACGTTCATTTATATACAGCCCTGCCGTAACGACTGTCTGATGACATGCCACGATTTACAAAAAACGATTCCCATTGTCAATGTCGATTATAATATGGCTGAAGAACCTTATATCTTGTACATCATGCCAAACATGCTTATTCAATACACTTTGAAAGAACGCCTTATGGCCATTGTGTTAATAAATGATATCGCACATTGTAGGTTTGCTAATATCAATTACTAGTATCCATATGAAAAGACTTTGTGTAGGTTTGTAACATTCAATATGACTTAAACCTATTCAAAATATTACCCAACCAATTCAATTCTACCGAAAGACAAATAATGTTGCGTCCTACGCTGTCAGCTTACAATAGTCAAGTGTTAAATCATCCGTTTTGCTTCGATAGAGTTTATATATATATATATATATATATATATATATATATATATATATATATATATATATATATATATATATATATATATAGTATCTGTCTCTAAAAACCGTTCGACTAATTTTTAATTTCGCAATACATCGTGTAACTAGTTACTTTTAACAGACAGACCGACAGTTTATTCAGACTTATGCAGAAGTACATCGTCTATATACTAAAGTATACACATTATTGTAACGCATAAACACTAATGCATATTTCGAATGTAGCATATACTTACGTGATAAGATAGGTAACGTAAATATGAGTCCGATTTTTAAGAACTTAAACGGTTCTTTATTACGCTTTAACATTTTGACAGCTATATAGATATATATATATATATAGATTTGTATTTATTAGCTATGGTAAATGTAAGTATTAAAATATGTGATCCACCTTAAACCAGCTACGTCCGTATTAATGAAATATCAATAAATTAAATTTCAAACGGAACAAGCAGGTATAACCGTAATCTGATACCCACCGCAGTATTTTGAATGTGTATCGACAACTGTGTGTTTTAAACTATTCATTTATTTCCCCTTCCTTTAAGTTACCCTAAAAATAAAAAAACTTTCTGTACAATCTATTTATTTCTACGACACTGCGTTGGATGTATATTAAAACTACGATAATATCGTTGAATATAATATTTAATCAAACGCAAATGTCTAGTGAACATCTTATATACTGATTATACAATTGTTAGCAATAAACTCACACCAACAGATTTCCTAAACGTCCGTTTAATAAAATTTGATAGCGGGGTACCTATTGTAAATTTCTGTCTGAAATGTAAGCATGTAGTGTTTAACATCTTTATCGTTAGATTCAATTATGATAATATGCTATTAACGGCAAGGGTAGGGAAAGAGGCACGAAACACACGTGCACAGAATTAACAACGTTCAATTGCATTTGTTATTACAATATGTTGTTTATAGGCTAGGTTGAATGTAAAGTAAAAAAGAAACGGCGAGAATGAGCAGAACGAATAACAGGTAGGCTTTCGGAATGCCTGAATTTTGGACTTCCGGTCGCAAGGAGTATTATAACTATTTTAAAGATCCTATGTTAGCTAAGAGTCTTCTATGTATGAAACTTGTCTGCATTTAATTATCATTCATTATTATTGTATCGGTTTTGTCAAGTCAACATAAGAAGGCTTTATTCTGAGTAAAATATTGCGGAATTCACGCGAAGTAGCGTTTGGATGTGTATAATTGACCTATAAAGAAGCCTTTATCCCAGTGGAAAACCATTATAGGTGGATTACATCACCGCTTACTTCACTTACTCAAAATTAGTCAAACAAATCAATGAAATAAGCTTATCGTATATTGCATTACAATGTATTGATATTTTACACATGTTTTCTGGGACAACAGAATAGGCAAAAGCTATATATTTACCATATAAATATAATTTGTAGCAGTACAGTTCACCATTTACATAAGAAATACATTTTAATGTCACAATATGTTGCGTACAGACTATTTGTTCACTTTACAAATGAAGAAGTGTTCACAAGCAATTTATTTGATGCCCGTGGTTGTCGAAATCGGCATAAGGCGCTTTTGTCCACAACAAATAAATTTAACAGCATTTCTGTTCAAAGAGAGTCTGGGAGAACACGCTACTGACGGAGAAGACCAAGACCTGTATCCTCAGCACCCTGCGGTTCGCTAGCGAAACTTATACGACCAATATGAGACATGAACGCCGCCCAAACACCTTACACGTGAGACGCCTGAAGCGCATTCAGTAGATTACATTGGAAGATCTTGTCTTGCAGAACGCGCTGGGATCCAAAACATGTTCGCCCTTCTCACCTTACGTCGCCTCCGCTGGTATGTTTCGTGAGCCAAGTCAAGTCAAGTAAATTTTATTTACAAAGTCGGATACACAAACAGGTAACATGAGCTCTAATGAGCTTTTTAAACCGACTTACGGGTACATCTAAATTCATACACATAAAGCATGTTAAGATCACTGTTAAGATTATGTAAAGACAAACAAACTAATTTATGCATGCATTATTACATACGCTATTATATATATATATGTTAATATAATGCTATTGTAGTACATCAAAGACGTAAGGTACTAGGTAGGATATAGATACATTTAACATATATAACCTGACCTATAAACACTATACAAGTATTACAGAGTTAAAGTTTGTGATGTAGCTGCTGATCTTGACTAAATGTTTAAAAACCGCCATAAACAAAGAGAGTTAAAACACTGATAGACGAATATGGACACAATAGTGCGACAAGTAAAAAATGTAGACTATCCCCTCAAATTAGATTTGTGAGTAACTAATCAGCAGGTACCTCACAAGACAGAGAATACATATAATTAAATGTATGCACTTTAAGCAAGGATAGCACATTGTTAAAACCGGACATTCAAAATAGACACAGACTAGTACAAGTATGACTTAGCGCATATGTTAGACTAGTATTTAGCACATGTAATCAAGCACATGTAAAGCATTTAAAGCATTTCCGACTAATAAAGCTATTATGAGCATGCAACTAATCGTTCTAGACTTTGCTAAGCTATCTATGAACTATAAACTAGAGCAGCAGAGAACAATATACAAAATAACGAAATGACAGAAGTCCAGGTATATCGCTGCCAAGGCTATTGAACAGACAATTATGTGACATCGCACGAGGAACAAGAGCAGTTTTCTCCATGCCAAGTATTTACTAGAGATCGGAAATGGTTAAAAGGGGAGACGGAAAACTACAACGGGCGAGGCATGGTATGGTATTGCGCAAGGGGGGGTTAGAGGGTTAGGGTTTGGGTTAGTGTTAGGGGTCGGGTTAGGGTTTGGGTTAGCCTAAACCCAACCCTAACCCTAACCCGACCCCTAACCCTTACCCTTTTTTGGGGTTATCACCCCTGACCATGCCTCGCCCGTTGTAGTTTTCCGTCTCCCGGTTAAAAGAGGATGCTTTCCTGAAGTTTTCCGGAAGGTCATTCCATAGTTTTGCAGCAGCATACATAAACTATTTCTTACCATATCTTTCTGTCCTTGGTAGGGGTATCTCAACAGTATTAGAGTGCCTAAAATTATAATTAACGTTTTTTTGATGCAGTAAATCATGCAAATACTCTGGGGAAATTTTATTAAGAATTCTGTATGTTTCTAAGGCAATAGATCTTAACCTTCTAACTTTCAGTGAGATAAGACCAGATTTTTCAAGTAATTCCTCACAGAAATCATCATTTATGAATCTCAGAGCTCTTTCCTGTGTTTTCTCTATCTTTCTAGTATTATATTCGTTGGTAAAGTGCCAAGTCAGAGGATAATTGTTAAAGTTTGACTTAACAAATAAGTAGTAATATATAGTGAGTCTGTTTAATCTATTCAGATGTCTTCCAATCCGTGTCAATACATTCAGCTGTCTAGAAGCTTTTCTTACAAATACTTGATACATGACAATTGAAATTTAACATAAAATCTAGATTTACACCAAGTTATTTCACATGAACTTCACATTTTATTTCTATATTATTAAATTTTAAGTTAATTTTCTGCTGGTGGGTTTTCTCCCAAGGGCTATTGCCTGAAATTTCTCTGGGTCTGCGAGCATATGATTTTTTGAGAACCTGTTTCTAATGTACTAATTAAATCTGTAACACAGGAGCTAGAGTAAGAAAGAGTATTGTCATCTGCATAGTTGTATAATTGGCTTTTGTTAATAAAATAAAACATGTCATTAATGAATATGTTGAAAAGAATAGGTCCAAGTATGGAACCTTGTGGAACACCTTTTATGATACCTTGATAGTTACTACATATATTTCCTATCTTAACACAATGTTTCCTATCAGATATCGTCTGTTTTAATAAATGATAAGTCTAAATTTGTAAAATCATTAAAAAAATTGTCTACATCAAATTTCTTAAAACTTCTATAGCTAATCCACCTATCTTTATATGTTGGGACAGTTAAATTTAAAATAAAACCAATCATATTGTGGCAGTCACTAATACTGCAATTAAAATTCAATATGTTTGAACATTTATTCGGCAAGTTAGTAAGTATAACATCAAGAAGACTAGGCTCATGATTTGAAGTATAACATGTAGGTGATTTCACTATATTTGTAAGGTCAAAACTGTCACATAGTTCAGTAATATGTGTACATTTCTCTTTAATAAGGCAATAATAGTTCAGATCTCAAAGAAAGATATAGTTATCATAGTGTGTAGTGATTTTATCTATACACGTATAGAGGTCTTCAAATGAGTCAGTGTCTTTCAAGCTGGGCGGGCGATACAAGCCCGATATCAGCCATTTTGAACGTTCGAGTATTACTTCAATGCAGATGGATTCTACGGCCTTGAATTCAAAGGGTTGCTTTCTTTCCTACAGCCAGGTCTGATCTGAGATAGGCTGCTACACCTCCACCATGTGCATTTCTGTCCGCCCTCCAGAAGTGGTAGTTATCAACTTGAAACTGTGCATCAACAAAACTATCGTCAAGTTTGGTTTAAGATATAAACAATAGAGTCAACAGTATTTTTCAATAGAAGTTCTTTTATGTGACAAAATTTGTTCCGCAAACTGTAAATGTTCAAATATGTTGACAGAAATGTGTTTGGCTGTTTCATTCGGAAATGTCATTCACGTTAAGATCATCGTCAGGGGTCGCATCAGAGGTAAAAGAAACCGACGACCCTGTAGATATGCTGAAGTTACTTGTATCTAGAAAAAAGGAGTCCGAGAAATGACAATTGTCACATGTATTACACGTCCAATGTTCAGGGCTGTTCCCAAGCCTTTTATACTCTTTAATGGTAACGTTAGCACAGCGGATGTGAATCCATTTGTAGCAAGCCTCACATTGTAGCGCTCTTGCGTTAGAAGCCACTATTTTGTTGCATTGACCACATAAGTCTTTTGTGGGACCCGGGTTGAGTGCAATATCCCCACTTAACCAAGAAGATTGGATGAGCGTTGAAGGTAACAATAAATTAATGTCAACAAAGTCCACAAATTTTTATCCTCTAAAATGTAAACAAGCCTATCCTGTTTTCAACGCCGCGACACAGTTATGATCAAAGTTAAAGAAAATTCTCGGTAAAAAGTATCCAGTTCACACCACACGCGGATACTACAGCTTTTAGTTATGATTTCAATTAAAATTTCCTTTTAAAAACACTTTAAAAATTTATAAAACATAAATTTTTTATCCCTTTGAAATATGTAAGGTGTGCTCCTTGACGCATGCGCACGATATCCGAATAGAGAATCTACGCCTACCAAAAGACGTAATGTACGACCAGCTTGCCACTGACCCAGCTCTGATGTACACGGATGCCTGCAAGTGATACTCGAAAACATAAAGATTCGCTAAAGACAACTGGGAGACTGCAAGCGTCTAATTGTGCGTTGCGTGCAACAAGAGCTGCCATTCCCGCATTGGCCTGCTTAGCCACAGAAGCCGTTTCACCCAGAAGTGACAACTCAAGAGCGCATCAGCATACCTCCGACACTCTGCCAACAACAATATTATGTGCATATATAACGATCGTCAACGTCAATAAGGGTGAAATAAGATACAGTTATACATTTTAAAATTAAAATGATGTTTTAAGACAAGACAAGACAAGAAAAGCGTTTAATTCGAGATCAGCACACATTACATAATATAAAAACTAATGTGATAAAATAAAACAAATCAGTGGTCAGTTTTTTTCAGAAGTAAGAAGTAAGCAGCTTTACACACTTTTGAAAAAATATTATTGTTAAAAAAAATTCAATTTATTGCATGATAATTTAATGACTTTTATACATGCATTCAAGGCATTATACCATCTACTATTTAAACAAGGGCTGTTTGTAAAACATGCATGCCCCCCTATATGGGCTGTCCGTTGTACTGGCAGCCATTGTGTGAATACGACTTTTGTCATTGTGACCTTGACCTTTGACCTAGTGACCTGAAAATCAATAGGGGTCATCTGCAAGTCACGATCAATGTACCTATGAAGTGTCATGATCCTAGGCAAAAGCGTTCTTGAGTTATCATCCGAAAATCATTTTACTATTTCGGGTCACCGTGACCTTGACCTTTGACCTTGTGACCTCAAAATCAATAGGGGTCATCTGCGAGTCATGATCAATCTACCTATGAAGTTTCATGATCCTAGGCATATGCGTTCTTGAGTTATCATCCGAAAATCATTTTACTATTTCGGGTCACCGTGACCTTGACCTTTGACCTAGTGACCTGAAAATCAATAGGGGTCATCTGCGAGTCATGATCAATCTACCTATAAAGTTTCATGATCCTAGGCATATGCGTTCTTGAATTATCATCCGAAAATCATTTTACTATTTCGGGTCACCGTGACCTTGACCTTTGACCTAGTGACCTCAAAATCAAAAGGGGTCATCTGCGAGTCATGATCAATCTACCCATGAAGTTTCATGATCCTAGGCCCAAGCGTTCTTGAGTTATCGTCTGACAACCACCTGGTGGACGGACGGACGGACCGACCGACCGACCGACCGACATGAGCAAAGCAATATACCCCCTCTTTTTCGAAGGGGGCATAAATATTTTTGAAGGTTTTCATACACACAGATGGGTTAAAATGTTGTGTTTAATTATAATTGTTGTTGTTTTTTCTTGGATTTAATTTAAATGAATATCGATTATCATTTATTTTTTTCAAAAGGTACAGTTGAGAATGCTGCTTAAATTAGGCAGGGTGAACATTTAAAGCATGCAAAAATAAGCTAAAACAACAAACAGTTGAAACAAAGTAATTTAGAAAATTAATTCAAGAAGGAATGTTAGCGGCAAAATGATTAGTACGGTAAAGACGTGTGCAAGAAAAAGCAAGTATCAGAAAAGATACGTCAATGCCAACTATTGCGATCATGTGACATAGGTTTTCAATATTTCGCAAAACAATTCGAAAATAACAAACGTTAATACTTATCAGACGAGTGAAAAAAAAACTTATCTGTTTTTGAAATTGTGTATGAATAAAAAACTGATATATTTGAGCTTCACTATGTTTTTGATATATATCATTATTCGCACCATTGTCTTACTAACAGTAAGGCAATGCCAACACAATTTACGAATAAGCAGGTTTTGTATAAACAAGACCTCCAACCACTGAGAAAATATGAAACTGATTTTTAAAATGCAACAAAATAATAGTTGTTTTTCGGAGCTAAAAATAAACAATAACTCTTCGATACGCGTGTCTAATTTTCCTTTCGCAATAATTTGTTTCCGCTAAAGCCTAAACATGAAATAGTTGTTGACCGGAATAAACTTGCAACGCGGTCTCGTTTATGGTACCATAATATTGTCCCGTATATAACCTTTCACAAAAACTTGCTTATCGAGAAAACAGCGTTCTTCTTTTGGCAAAATTAGGGCAATTGCAATATTGCGAAATGTACAAATGATATAAATTATTATTGCTCATATTCAAACAATAAATCACTCTGTGTTATATTTTAAATCATACATATATTTCAATTGATAAATATATATGTAGTTTTCATGTACATATAATTTTTATGAATGTCAATTTAGACCGATTTTCGCACGAATTATTTCAATCAATAAAACAAAATAGAACAGTAATACAAACACTGTACAATATTGAACAATATGAAACATTTAACATGTTGAAATAAATATATACTGGGATTTTCATATCACTTTAAAAGCAGTTCGTTTTACAAAAAGTAGGGATTATATATTATATTAACAGAATTGCCGCAATATTTTTAGGAAAGACTAGTGAAGAACATGCCAAGTATAAACCAAAGTAATGCACACAAATTGTTAATCAAAGCGCTGAAGGCACTGACGTTGTTCGCTATTGCATAATTTAAGACGCAACTCATTTTTTCAAAATTAATCTCAAGTTTGAAATGAACACACGCTTTTCAAATTTATAAAGAGTGTTTCATAACGCACGGGTCGAGATGTGTGTGCACTTTCTTTTTATCATCCTATTTATTTCATAGAGATAACTTAGACAAAATAACAACGTCCTTTTTGGACGTTCTGAAAGCATAAAAAGTAATATTATGAAAATGGTAATGAACACAGAATATAAAGACAATTTGCAATCGCCGTCATATTAAATGAATATTGTTGGAATATCGAATACCTGTCTCACTAAGAATATAATTTCATGATGAAAATACGCTGAACAAAACTATTGATTTTTGTTACCATATGCGAATTCAAAATATACAATAAGATAATTGATGACAATTAATAAAAACTAATCTGCGATTAATACTTTTTACTCACGAATGAGGTAGTCATAAAGACAGCCCTGTTGACCCGTACTTTGTTGTTTATGTATTACCTGTTACCCTAGCAGTTCGCACGGTGTCAACAACTCTGACCTAAACATAGGTATAAAGCACTAATGCGCTTTTTCGCCGTAGCTGTAGTACCCAGCTTTTCACCTTTAATGACTTTAACATAACGCCAGCAGACAAGCATGACTATTTTCGAATATGTCATAGGCTCAAACCTCTGAACCTTGGCTACATCATTGTGTCTGTGCTCAGCGCAAAGGATTTTGCACTGTTCAGTGTAAGGAATTCCAGAGTACTCTCTGTATGTTCAAACGACACAAATTGTGACCCAGTTACAATTAAGCGTTACAATCCATCTCAAAGAATTTCAGGGTCAGTACTCGTTCACTAAATCGTTCGGGGAATATATAATTAACTATATATAAACACAGTTTTTGCTTTCAAGATGAGAAAACAAACATTACCGAAATAGTATAGTGACACGATAAGAGGAAAATCGTTCAATTATCCAACCACAATGTTTGCCGTACTCGGTCAGCCCGTCTGGAAATCGATCCTGAACGCCTGGATAGGCTGCCCTTATTTACAAATTTGCTATTTTGAATTCAATTTTGTATCGAAACCCATTGTGCTAAAATGTGCCGTTAACAATTCGCAACGAGATTTTTAATGAACCTCGTCATGCGAAAATGGGTCTTATTCCATATGTGCCATCATATTTATAGCCCACTAAGCCTGCACATTGCTCAGTCTGGTCAGGAGATACATAATAAAACCAAAACACATCGAGTGATTTTATAGCAAACAGCATCGTCTCTGACCAGACTACGCAAATGCACATGTTGGGTTTAAGATACGCTAGCCGAAACGCATAAGACCCATTTTCGCATGACGAGGCTATGAAAGTGTGATTTAAATGTGTCGAAAGAAAACTGCGTTCAAATGAAATATAAATGATTATTTAAATATTTAGTCAAAAGGCATTAAAATGCAGTGAACATATAATTTCCATTGTTTTGATAAAGGCATTATGCCGAAACGTCAATTAAAGGAGTATAGTCAGAGACAAATATTAACATACGATATATTTTGATAGTGAAGAAATATACTCATAATAAAAAATGTGATGACACATATGATGTGCACTCCCTTATTATTTTTTTTATCTACTTACACTTCTGTGTGGTTTGACAATGCTAACACACATTTCATGTGGTGAATATGCGACACAGATGTTTAATACCATCTTGAAAATTAAAATTATTTGCTGTTTAGCATTTCGTTAAGATGAGTTTCTGGTTCAACCATTAGTATAAGCAACGCATGCCTACTATCTATACATGCAACAAGTATAGCAAATTGTAGTTGTCCACATTAACTCATATTGTAACGCACTCTAGTACAGTTTGGCGTAATCTGCAGTTTAGCTTACAATTTGATAGTGCTGAACGGTGCATGTGTTGTAATCAGTGAACAATCATACGCTATGCGAAATCATAATTCTGGGAAACTGGGTCTTACAATTATATTGCATATTCATCAGTGCAGAATTGCTGTGTGCTTGGCAGATTAAATGAAGTGGATTTGCGTAATGAATGGGTGAATTGATGCATTAGAGGGGTAGGGGTTCTTTGCAGCAGTTAATCGAAAAAAGAATCACATTGGGTCATAATCAAGTGGTTACCAAACAAACGGGATAAATTGGTCAAGCTCATCGCATCGGTCACCCATTTACCAGATAACGGTGTGTTGGAAGGTAATAATCGCTTAGCTTACACATTTATCAGACAAATGTCTGATGGAGTGTAATAGTCGCTTAGCTTACACATTTATCAGACAAATGTCTGATGGAGTGTAATAGTCGCTTAGCTTACACATTTATCAGATAACGGTGGGATGGATGGTAATAGTTGCTATGAGATAACGGTTGAATTGACGTGGTAAAGTCGCAATGGTTACAGATTTATACGGTGGTATGTTCGGTGAAAGTCGCATCTGTTACCATCGGCTACACTTTATCAAATAACGATGGTATTAATGGTGATAGTCGTATTGGTTAACAAGAGCTGTCAGAGGACAGCGCGCTCAACTATTCGAGTGATTGACTGTATAACGTAAGCCATCATGGGGAAATTGTTCATATTCAATAATTTATTAGACGATCTTTCAAAAATAAAAAAAGGAAAAAACAAAATTTTTTTTTGGGGGGGGGGAAGGGGGGGGGGTAGGGGGGTGAGAGGGGGTATAATGTGGGGTGTGGTAATTTATTAGATGATGTTTAAAAAAAAAATTGGGGGGGGGGTGAGGTTGGGGGGGGGGGGGAAGGGATTCTGGTAGGGGCGTGGGGTATTGTTTGGGTGGAATCCATTGTGGTATTCAGGTAAGTGTTGTTTTGTCAAAGTTATAATAAAATGTGATCATAAATAAAGAAGTTATGGCAATTTAAGCAAAATGTTCAATTATCTAAAGTGTAAAAGGGGCCATAATTATGTAAAAATGCTTGATACAGTGGTCTGCTCTTGTTTATAGGTTGGGGTCATGTTGGTAAACAAGTATGCAACATATAAAATCAATATGTCAAAGGATATAGGAAATATTTGGGGTAGTACGCAAACTTTAACATAGATTTATCAATAATATGCATATTCTAAGTATAAAAGGGGCAATAATTATGACAAAATGCTTGATAGAGTTGTCTGCTCTTGTTTATAGGTTGGGGTGATGTTGGTAAACAAGTATGCAAAATATAAAAGCAATATGTCAAGGGACAATGAAAATAAATGGGGTAGTACAAAAACTTAAACATTTGCTGCATATTCTAAGTGGAAAAGGGGCCAAAATTATGACAAAATGCTTGATAGAGTTGTCTGCTCTTGTTTATAGGTTGGGGTCATGTTGGTAAACAAGTATGCAAAATATGAAAGCAATATTAGAAGGGAGAAAGAAAATATTTGGGGTAGTACGAAAACTTTAACATTTGCACGCAGACGCTAACGCTAACACAGACGTGAGTAGGATAGCTTCACTATATATATTTCATATATAATAGTCGTGCTAAAAATGTATCAAATAACAGAGGTATGTAGGGTGATTATTGTTTGTTTACTCAGTAATCAGATAATGGTGTTATTGAGGGCGATAGTCACATTGGTCACCCTTAATCAGATATTGCTGGGATGGGGGGTCATTGTAGCTTAGGTTACCCATTTAAAATATAATGTTTAGATGAAGGGGGATATTCGCTTTTGATGCCCATTTATCAGATCATTCTGGAATGGAGTGTGTCAGTCGAATTGGTTATACATTTATTTATACATTTATTAGATAATGGTGGGGTTATGCATGGTATAAAATTCTGCCCAGCGCTTGTATCTTGATCGGATATAACGGGTACGGGGATAAAAGTCAAACTAATGCTTATAAATCTATCTGACAAGTGTAAAACTATATAAATAATGGCATTTTGCTAATTGTTAGATAATGTCTCTAAACTTGTCTGGCTTTACAAAATGTCCTTGTTTAGCAGCGCCAAGCACCTTCACGCATTAATTACTTACTTAACAGCTTACCAATGTTTGGGTCATAAGTTATAATAACTGACACTTTCCAGTAGGCTATTTGATGTGCATGCATGGATTCCTTAATAGTTTTAATAACTGCCGTCAATTCTTGATAGCCTTAGAATTCTCAACTGGACTATGAACTGGCAGATTAACTTCCGTGTTTAACAGTGGTAACAAGGTCTGTATTCCCCAGTGCTTATCCTGTATCACCAGTTTATTTTGCGTCAATGCCATGTGACTAAGCTTACACAGATTTTGCAAGCGTTCTAGGCCGTCTTGTGTCACGTACATGCACACATTGTGGAGTTCCTTGTGCGGGTTGCACACGCAGATGAAGAAGGTGTGCGTCTGACTAACAGTGACGCCGTTGTGAACGTCTATCACATGAGACCGGAAGTCGAACTCACCATAGTATTTGAAGAAACTACAGAGTATGTCGAACATGCTGGTCGAATCTGGAAAAGCAGGGATGTATATCTAACAGAGATTATAATTGAGCCGCCTTCTGAGAAAACTGGGCTTAATGCATGTGCATAAAGTGTCACTCAGATTAGCACAGGCTAATCAGGGACGACACTTTCCGCTTTTATGACATTTTTCGTTAAAATGAAGACTCTTCTCAGCAAAAATCCAATTTAGGCGGAAAGTGTCATCCCTAATTAGCCTGTGCGGACTGCACAGGCTAATCTGGGACGACACTTAACGCACATGCATCAAGCCCAGTTTTCTCAGAACGCGGCTCAATTGTTCTTACATTGATAGCATGTCAATATTTCTTTACATTGTATATACATGTATATGATATAGCTTGCCAACTTAAATACAAAACAGTTTGTTATGCATGATGGTTTAAAAATTGTTTTGTGGTTAAAGTATTAGCAAAGTAAACTAAAATAAAAAATTCCCCACTGATTAACTGTCATGGCGTTCTTTTACTAGTGAAACATGTGGGTAAATTAAACTCAGTGTGCATACGGGATACAAGTCAATTGTGTAATTTATTATAAGACAGTTCACGAGTATCATTAAATGTTCGCAATCATCGATCCTAAAATTGAATGTCCCAAACCACATACAATGACACTGATCAAAACAAAAATAATAATTACACGCGAGTCCATATTCACCAACCCATTCTTAGACCTAAGATTCAAGAATAGACTTAGAACCAAGAAAAGTACATCCAGCATTTATATATATGAGCCTTGTTTTGAGAAAACTGGGCTTAATGCATGTGCGTAAAGTGTCGTCCCAGATTAGCCTGTGCAGTCCGCACAGGCTTATCAGGGACGACACTTTCCGCTGTTATGGTAATTTTAGTTTCAAGGAAGTTTCTCCTTACTGAAAATCAAGTTTAGGTGGAAAGTGTCGTCCCTGATTAGCCTGTGCGGACTGCACAGGCTAATCTGGGATGACACTTTACTCACATGCATTAAACCCAGTTTTCTCAGAACAAGGCTCATATAATATATAATATATATATATATATATATATATATATATATACAGGCTACCACAGGTGATAATGTCTGTAACAGAATGTTCTACCTATGATGTAAACTGAGGCATTGAATGCAAAGTTAGACTTAAATTACAGCAATTCTTGAATATCCAAGTTGAAAGAACATTCTTCATTTGTAGACCTTATTCTAAGAATTGTTTGGTAGATACGGGCCAGCAAACATACCCTGCCAGTTCTTAGAGATTGTGGGTAGCGGCTTGAACCGAATCTTCTCCAGACTGTCGAAATCACCCGAAGCACTTCCCGGTTCAACTGGACAACAAACAACAGGTGTATTTATAAGCTGGCAGACTATAACATTCACTAAATAAAGACATTAACAAGCAAATTCGTTGAATCGATATCCCCCGCAAATATGCTTCTGGACACAAAAGTGTTATATTTGACACTCAAAAAAGCATTTTCTTCAAGATACAACGGGCCATAACTCCGTTATTAACAGATGGTGTACAATGCCATTTGGCGTGCATCATCCTTTTATTGATATACATACCCATACCAAGTTTTAATGAAATCCGCCAAAGCACTTCCAAGATATGGCTCCGGACACACAAAAAAGCATTTTTTCAAGATACAAAGGGCCATAACTCCGTTATTAACAGATGGTGTACAATGCCATTTGGCGTTCATTATTCTCTTATCCATATATATACTTATACCAAGTTTCAATGAAATCCGCCAAAGCACTTCCAAGATATGGCTCCGGACGGACGGACGGACGGACAGACGGACAGAAAGACGGACAACGCCAAAACAATATCCCTACGCCTATGGCGGAGGATAATAACTAGAGCTTTGTCATAGACGTGACGTATACACCCACATGATGCATTGACACACACTATTTTGCGTGCTGTCTTCACAAAACAAGAGAATCTAATTTATGGCGATATTTAAGAATTATTATGCCATTATCATTTATGGCCATTTTTGACCTTTGAACTCAAAGTGTGACTTTGACCTCGGAGATATCAAAATAATTCTTTCGTGCGACACACCGTCCAATGATAGTGAACAAATGATTTTAAAATCTCACAATAAACGACATAGTTATGGCCCGGACAAGCTCATTTATGGCCATTTTTGACCTTTGAACTCAAAGTGTGACCTTGACCTTGGAGATATCAACGTAATTCTTTCGCGCAACACACTGTCCAGTGATGGTGAACAAATGTGCCATATGATTTGAAAATCTCACAATGAACGACATATTTATGGCCCAGACATGCTAATTTATGGCCATTTTTTATCTTTGAACTCAAAGTGTGACCTTAACCTTGGAGATATCGACATAACTCTTTTTGAGCGACACACCGGACAATGATGGTGAACAAATGTGCCAAACGATTTTAAAATCTCACAATGAACGACATAGTTATTGCCACGACAAACTCATGTATGGCCATGTTTTACCTTTGAACTCAAAGTGTGACCTTGACTTTGGAGATATCGACATGATTCTTTCGCGCAACACGTCGTAAAATTATGGTGAACAAATGTGCCAAATGATTTTAAAATTTCACAATAAATAACAAAGTTATGGCCCGGACAAGCTCATTTATGGACATTTTTTACCTTTGAACTCAAAGTGTGACCTTTGAGATATCGACGTAATTCTTTCGCACAACACACCTTCAAATGATGGTGAACAAATGTGTCAAATGATATTAAAATCTCACAATGAACAACAAAGTTATTGCCCAGACAAGATTTCGGAATAGACCGACAGACCTACCGACCGACAGTCAGAGCGACAAAGTGACTCCTATATAGCCCCCAAATACCAATGGTAATGGGGGTATAATAATTGTATAAGAATGTATGTGAATGAACAATTGAACTAATTTGAACTTCCTATCTTTCAAGTGATGTTGTGATTAGTTGGCACTCCCTCTCAATTTGTTACAAGAGCACAATCGCATATATATATAAATATATATATATATATATATATATATATATATATATATATATATATATTATTAATCATATTTAAACAATTGTCATAAGTTTTAAAATGGACGATTCTTAAGAAATATTCAACGTTGGATACTGTACATGCAAATACTTAAAGGATACATGCATGCAATATGAAGATTTTACATTGAAAAGCCTAGATATACTTTTTCGGACAAGTTGTTGACTACAGACAAACAGTCACACAAACAGTAAGACAACCATGGTGAATCCTATATACTTCCGTCGCCTTAGTTGCAAAGTTGTAGGTATGGGCACCACCAAAAAGGTCAAAGACATAACATTCACTTGTTATAGTATAGCTTGGTTTTTAAAGGCATATATGATATATACACTTGTTCTTCTAAAGCTTGTTTTTTTAAAGGCACAAAGGTTACATACATTTGGTCTTGTATAGTTTGGTTTATAAAGGCACAAAGGTTATGTACATTTGGTCTTGTAAAATTGGGTTTCTAAAGGCACACTGGTTACATATACTTGGTCTTGTATAGCTTGGTTTATAAGGGCACAAAGGTTACATATATTTGGTATTGTATAATTTGGCTTATAAAGGCACACAGATTACATATGTTTGATATTGTATAGTTTTGTATTTAAAAGCACACAAGTTACATACAGTTGGTCTTGTATATTTTGTTTTATAAAGACACACAGGTTACATACATTTGGTCTTGTATATTTTGTTTTATAAAGACACACAGGTTACATAGATTTGGTCTTGTATATTTTGTTTTATAAAGACACACAGGTTACATACATTTGGTCTTGTATATTTTGTTTTATAAAGACACACAGGTTACATAGATTTGGTCTTGTATATTTTGTTTTATAAAGACACACAGGTTACATACATTTGGTCTTGTATAGTTTGGTTCATAAAGGCACACAGGTTACATACATTTGGTCTTGTATAGTTTGGTTCATAAAGGCACATAGGTAACATAGATTTGGTCTTGTATAGTTTGGTTCATAAAGGCACATAGGTTACATATTTTGGTCTTGTATAGTTTGGTTCATAAAGGCACATAGGTTACATATTTTGGTCTTGTATAGTTTGGTTCATAAAGGCACACAGGTAACATAGATTTGGTCTTGTATAGTTTGGTTCATAAAGGCACATAGGTTACATATTTTGGTCTTGTATAGTTTGGTTCATAAAGGCACACAGGTTACATACATTTGGTCTTGTATAGTTTGGTTCATAAAGGCACATAGGTAACATAGATTTGGTCTTGTATAGTTTGGTTCATAAAGGCACATAGGTTACATATTTTGGTCTTGTATAGTTTGGTTCATAAAGGCACATAGGTTACATATTTTGGTCTTGTATAGTTTGGTTCATATACGCACAAACGTTACACACATTTGGAATTATATAGTTTGGTTTATAAAGGCACAGGGGGTTACATACATTTAGTCTTGTACAGTTAGGTTAATAAAGGCACACAGGTTACATAGATTTGGTCTTGTATAGTTTGATCTAAAAAGGCACAAAGATAACATACATTTAGTCTTATATAGTTTGGTTTATAAAGGCACAAAGATAACATACATTTGATCTTGTATAGTTTGGTTTATATAGGCTCAAAAATTACACACATTTGGTCTTGTATAGTTTGGTTTATAAAGGTTCAAATGTTACATACAATTGGTCTTTCATGGTTTATAAAGACACAGTGATTACATAGATTTGAGCGTGTATAGTTTGGTTTATAAAGGCTCAAATGTTACATACAATTGGTCTTGCATGGTTTATAAAGACACAGTGATTACATAGATTTGAGCGTGTATAGTTTGGTTTATAAAGGCTCAAATGTTACATACAATTGGTCTTGCATGGTTTATAAAGACACAGTGATTACATAGATTTGAGCGTGTATAGTTTGGTTTATAAAGGCTCAAATGTTACATACAATTGGTCTTGCATGGTTTATAAAGACACAGTGATTACATAGATTTGAGCGTGTATAGTTTGGTTTATAAAGGCTCAAATGTTACATACAATTGGTCTTGCATGGTTTATAAAGACACAGTGATTACATAGATTTGAGCGTGTATAGTTTGGTTTATAAAGGCTCAAATGTTACATACAATTGGTCTTTCATGGTTTATAAAGACACAGTGATTACATAGATTTGAGCGTGTATAGTTTGGTTTATAAAGGCTCAAATGTTACATACAATTGGTCTTGCATGGTTTATAAAGACACAGTGATTACATAGATTTGAGCGTGTATAGTTTGGTTTATAAAGGCTCAAATGTTACATACAATTGGTCTTGCATGGTTTATAAAGACACAGTGATTACATAGATTTGAGCGTGTATAGTTTGGTTTATAAAGGCTCAAATGTTACATACAATTGGTCTTGCATGGTTTATAAAGACACAGTGATTACATAGATTTGAGCGTGTATAGTTTGGTTTATAAAGGCTCAAATGTTACATACAATTGGTCTTGCATGGTTTATAAAGACACAGTGATTACATAGATTTGAGCGTGTATAGTTTGGTTTATAAAGGCTCAAATGTTACATACAATTGGTCTTGCATGGTTTATAAAGACACAGTGATTACATAGATTTGAGCGTGTATAGTTCGGTTTATAAAGGCTCAAATGTTACATACAATTGGTCTTGCATGGTTTATAAAGACACAGTGATTACATAGATTTGAGCGTGTATAGTTTGGTTTATAAAGGCTCAAATGTTACATACAATTGGTCTTGCATGGTTTATAAAGACACAGTGATTACATAGATTTGAGCGTGTATAGTTTGGTTTATAAAGGTTCAAATGTTACATACAATTGGTCTTGCATGGTTTATAAAGACACAGTGATTACATAGATTTGAGCGTGTATAGTTTGGTTTATAAAGGTTCAAATGTTACATACAATTGGTCTTGCATGGTTTATAAAGACACAGTGATTACATAGATTTGAGCGTGTATAGTTTGGTTTATAAAGGCACAAACATTACATACATTTTGTCTTGTATGGTTTCTAAAGGCAAAAAGGTTACATACACTTGGTTTTTAATACTTTTGTTTATTAAGGCACACTGGTTACATATATTTGGTATTGTTTAGTTTTGTTTCTAAAGGCACACAGATTACATACAGTTGGCCTTGTGTAATTTTGTTTATAAAGGCACACAGATTACATACACTTGGTTTTGTATAGTTTAGTTTATAAAGGCACACAGGTTACATAGATTTGGTCATGTGTAGTTTAGTTTATTATGGCACACATATTAAATACACTTGGTATTGTATAATTTGGTTTATAAAGGCACACAAGTTACATACATTTGGTCGTGTATACTTTGGTTTATAATGGCACACACAAGGTACATACATTTGGTCGTGTATACTTTGGTTTATAATGGCACACACAAGATACATACATTTGGTCGTGTATACTTTGGTTTATAAAGGCACACACAAGGTACATACATTTGGTCTTGTATACTTTGGTTAATAATGGCACACACAAGTTACATACATTTGGTCGTGTATACTTTGGTTAATAACGGCACACACAAGTTACATACATTTGGTCGTGTATACTTTGGTTAATAATGGCACACACAAGTTACATACATTTGGTCGTGTATACTTTGGTTAATAAAATCACACACAAGTTACATACATTTGGTCGTGTATACTTTGGTTTATAATGGCACACACAAGTTACATGTACATACATTTGGTCTTGTATACTTTGGTTTATAATGGCACACACAAGTTACCTACATTTGGTCGTGTATACTTTGGTTTATAAAGGCACACACAAGGTACATACATTTGGTCTTGTATACTTTGGTTTATAATGGCACACACAAGTTACATACATTTGGTTGTGTATACTTTGGTTTATAAAGGCACACACAAGGTACATACATTTGGCAGGGGTGGCGAAATCAAATGTCCGAGTTGCCCGAGTCGTACATTTGCTTGTCTGGGCAACTGATTTTTTTCAATTAAGTTGTCCGTGGACAACAAGTTTTTTAAAAGTCGGGTCCAGGTATACAAAAAAATACATTGTATTAAAGCCGTAATTAAGTTTTACAAAACCGGATGTTGACATGCGATTATATTGCCAGTGCTATTTACGGAGCAATCAAGCTAAAATACGGGCACTCTCCTACGCAGTGATCTCCCTTATTCTATAAGAGACCAGGAGCATGCCACATTTTAAACATTTGGCCCGACTGTTAGACAGTGTACAGACTGGTTTCTTTTTTTTTACAATCAGACGGAAATAAAAAGTACCAAAGTAAGATAATCAAAACACGGTCTACCTTGTTATTTAAGACGACTTTAATGGTAAAAATGGAATACTTAATTTGTTTAAATCTTCAACAACGGAGCAGAAACCCGAAGCTTTGAGCAGTCCACCTCCAAAAAAATTAGGAAAGATTATGATAAAAAATATGATCTAAGTAAACGCACCAGAACTTTTCAAGAAACTTGGCTCACAGATTTTCAATGGTTACCAGTTGATGATAATCAAATTGCTACCAGTAGCGGCGCAGAGCCTCAGTCTGATGAGGTCGACATATTGGACTAGTTTAATTTGTTAAGATTACAATGTACTTATGTTCAACACATGTTTTAATAACACTAGCATTGCAAGATCTAAAGTTTTAGAAAGTCTTTTTATTGTTTATAATATACTGCTATAATGAATGTACTATTGAAATACAACTATAAACAAAACTAGCAAATCATACTCATTTTGGTATATTCCACATTGTTTTACATTAATCAATAAATGCGTTAATAATTTATATAAACATTAACGGACGGACAAGTGTAGTTCAGCAACGGACAAGTTAAATTTCCTAAATGGTTGTCCGTGGACAAGTATAGTTTTTTGAGATTTCTCCACCCCTGCATTTGGTCGTGTATACTTTGGTTAATAAAGGCACACACAAGGTACATACATTTGGTCTTGTATACTTTGGTTTATAATGGCACACACAAGTTACATACATTTTGTTTCGTACAGGTCCTTCAGTGGAGGAAGCTGCCTAAGCTGCTGAAGGTGAGATATGAGAAGCATGGACAGCTGGTAGCTGGAGACATACTTGTAACCCTGGGCCAGGTCATTCACAAGGGCCCAGTGCTTGAGGAATACAACCAAGGGCAGGAAACTGCAATGGGAAACTAGAGTTTTGTCACAGACGTGACGAATACCCCCACATGCCGCATTGACACAGAATATTATGCATGTTGTCTTAAAAAAAAACAGCGGACACCATGCTCAATGTTAAATACGCACTAAGTGACCCCGTGACCGAGTTTTTGACCGGGCATTGCCCATCTTCCAACCTGGCCTAGACATCATCTAGATACAACTTCTGACCAAGTTTGGTGAAGCTTGGATGAAAACTACTTGAATTAGAGAGCAGACACCATGCTAAATGTTTAAATAGCACATAGTGACCCCGTGAACTAGTTTTTGACCCGGCATGACACATATTTGAACTTGACCTAGATGTCATCTAGATACAACATCTGACTAAGTTTGGTGAAGATCGGATGAAAACAATTTGAAATAGAGAGCGGACACTTCATACGGACCGACAGACAGACAAGCTCACTACTATATACCCCCTTAAACTTCGTTTGTGGGGGTATAATAAAGAAATATTTCAAGTCAATTACAAAATAAACAAGATGTGTTTGTGAAACACTGTGTCACCCACATATATTTGACCTTTGACCTTGAAGGATGACCTTGACCTTTCACCACTCAAAATTTGCAGCTCCATGAGATACACATGCATGCCAATTATCAAGCTGCTATCTTCAATATTGCAAAAGATATGGCCAATGTTAAAGTTTGACACAAACAAACCGACAGAAACAGCAGAAACCAATATGTTCCCCAGTGTAGACTGGGGGACATAAACATAATCACGGTCTTTATATTTGCTTTCAATGAAAAGTTTCATTCCAGATGCTAACTTTTTAACATGTTTTTGATCGGAAACAATTTTACTACATTTATTGTGACCTTTATTACCAAATCAACCCAATTGGTAAAGTTAAATATGGTCTTTGCATAAGGTTTCTATAAATAAAGTTTCATTATTATAGCTCATGTTTTACAGATTTATTGCGCAGAAACCATTTTGCTATTTCCAGTAACAGTGCCCTTTACCCAACCCCTCCAACATATATTTCCAAGCAAGGTCTTGATATAATTGACTTTCACCAAACATAAGCATTTAATTGTTGACCCTTACCTTCCTAACTTCCTACTCTAATGAAATTAACAGCTCAACAACAATGACATTTTAACGTTCTGAGAGGCGTACTTTAATATAATATTTGGGAATGAAATGGCATGGCAGGCAAGACCGCAGGGGTAATAATGTGCAATATTACCTGTTATAAATTGTACATGATATAAATGCGTGGTTACAAGTTTGAAGCTTAAATATTTTTATAAAGTAAAGTCATCTGTTAAATCCAGGCAAATAAGTAGATATTGTCATATAACAAAAATTAAGATGGTAGTTTAAGTTTATATGATGCCACTTGTGTCCACCTTATAAATAACATAGAGGGAAGTAATGTTTTCCTGCACAAACTTATTTTCAAATGTGTCTAAAATTAGAAACAAACATAATTAGATTTTTGCCCAGTCTGTACACAGCAAATGGAAAGAGATGTGGATCTATGATTGTATAAGATGTGGATCTATGATTGTATATCATGTAGATATATGATTGTATAGTGGATCTATGATTGTATAGTGGATCTATGATTGTATAGTGGATCTATGATTGTATATGATGTGGATCTATGATTGTATACCATGTGGATCTATGATTGTATACGATGTGGAGCTATGATTGTATACCTGGCGTGAAGCTTCCCAAGCAGAAAAAACATATTGCTCATCAGTACACCACTTCTGAAATGCAAGAAGAAAAGAATGTAAGATGACCACATTGCTGTTGAGTATATCACTTGTGAAATGCAAGAAGCATTGGATATTAGATGACCACATTGCTCATCAGAAAACCACTTCTTAAATACAAGAAGCATAGGATGTTAGATGACCACATTGCTGTTGAGTATATCACTGGTGGAATGCAAGAAGCATTGGATGTTAGAGGACCACATTGCTGTTGAGTATATCACTTTTGAAATGCAAGAAGCATTGGATGTTAGATGACCACATTGCTCTTGAGTATATAACTTCTGAAAATGCAAGAAGCATTGGATGTTAGATGACCACATTGCTGTAAGTATATCACGTGTGAAATGCAAGAAACACTGTATGTAAGATGACCACAATGCTGTTGAGTATACAACATCTGAAATGCAATAAGCATAGAATGTTAGATGACCACAGTGCTGTTGAGTATATCACTTCTGAAATGCAAGAAGCAAAGAATGTTAGATGACCACAGTGCTGTTGAGTATATAACTTCTGAAATGCAAGAAGCATAGAATGTTAGATGACAACAGTTATGTTGAGTATATCACGTCTGAAATACAAGAAGCATAGAATGTTAGATGACCACATTGCTGTTGAGTATACCACTTCTGAAATGCAAGAAGAATAGAATGTTAGATGACCACATTGCTGTTGAGTATATCACTTGTGAAATGCAAGAAGCATTGGATGTGAGATGACCACATTGCTCATCAGAACACCACTTCTAAAATACAAGAAGCATAGGATGTTAGATGACAACATTGCTGTTGAGAATATCACTTGTGGAATGCAAGAAGCATTGGATGTTAGAGGACCACATTGCTGTTGAGTATATCACTTTTGAAATGCAAGAAGCATTGGATGTTAGATGACCACATTGCTGTTGAGTATAAAACTTCTGAAATACAAGAAGCATTGGATGTTAGATAACCACATTGCTGTTGAGTAGATCACTTCTGAAATGCAAGAAGCATTGGATGTTAGATGACCACATTGCTGTTGAATATATCACTTGTGAAATGAAAAAAACATAGAATGTTAGATGACCACATTGCTGTTGAGTATATGGCTTCTGAAAGCAGTCTGCGAAATAAGCGCACGCCTGTTGGCCTGGGCGTGTAAATTATAGCTCGGGCCTATTAAAATTGCCATATTGTACGCCCGTCGGGCCAGTAGAAATTCCGTGTATCAATATTGTTTCATTTTTAAGTGTGATAAAAGTCATTATTTTGTGAGTACTTCGCGAAGCTTTCCGACAGAACTTCGTTCAACTTCGCCTAAAATACAAGATTTAAACGCGTTCCGATTGGTCCATACATTCAACGGTCATTTTCGAGTCGTAACACAGGCCACGTGGTGAACAATTTATACTGGTTATTCACTATTGGCACACTTCATGCTGATGTGTTTTCTGCTGAAGTAAACTTATAGACGTACCCGGCTTGCATTTCCGGAATAAACATCGTTTTACTTTGTAACCTTGTTTGTGTGTTTATTTTCAAAGTTGTAAGTCCCTACGCGCATAAGGCTGCATAATGCTTAAATACGTAGCTGGAGCGAAGCCTGGCAAGAAACTGCCCACTTCTGATCGTAAGTCAACAAATGACTATGAAAAATCACGGAAACGTGAATTTCAAGAAAAGTGGTAAAAAATCAGTGATGAAGGAGAAGCTACTTCTGTAAGACAGAGTTTAATAACCTACGCTTAAAAACACAGCATAAGAAAAAAGTCAACGTGTATGATAAAAGTATGCCATCTATGCCTTCACTTGTCAAGTAAACTTCTGGAAAATAACTATCAGGTTGCTTGTTTTACAGGATATGGTTTCTGACTAAGAGGATCTCCAGGATTGCAGTGATGATTAGATGAATAAAGAAGTTGTTTATCACATGTTAAATACTTATAATTAATAAAGGACATAATTACATTGACTTGATATATTGTGTTGCAATTGTTTTTGCAATAGGCTTTACAGTTAACATACCCTGGATACAATTTTACTTTTAATAGATTAACTGCTATAGAAAGATGAAACCCTTTAACAGGGTGTATATTTTAACAAATTTACTTTGGGCTAGTAACTTTGCTGCTGGGCTACTTGTCTTTACCATTCCAGTAGCCCGAATGGCTAGTGGATAAAATGAACTATCGTGAAGACTGTGAAATGCAAGAAGCATTGGATGTTAGATGACCACATTGCTGTTGAGTATATCACTTCTGAAATGCAAGAAGCATTGGATGTTAGATAACCACATTGCTGTCCAGTACAACACATCTGAAATAGAAGAAGCATTGGATGTTAGATGACCACATTGCTGTTTAGTTTATCACTTCCGAAATGCAAGAAGCATTGAATGTTAGATAACCACATTGCTGTTGAGTATATCACTTGCAAAATGCAAAAAGAATAGAATGTAAGATGACCACATTGCTGTTGAGTATATCACTTGTGACATGCAAGAAGCATAGAATGTTAGATGACCACATTGCTGTTGAGTATATCACTTCTGAAGTGCAAGAAGCACTGGATGTTAGATGACCACATTGCTGTTGAGTATATCAGTTGTGAAATGCAAGAAGCATAGAATGTTAGATGACCACATTGCTGTTGAGAATATCACTTGTGGAATGCAAGAAGCATTGGATGTTAGATGACCACATTGCCGTTGAGTATACCACTTCTAAAATGCAAGAAGCATAGAATGTTAGATGACCATATTGCAGTTGAGTATATCACTTCTGAAATACAAGAAGCATAGAATGTTAGTTGACCACATTGCTGTTGAGTATATCACTTCTGAAAATGGAAAAAGCATTGAATGTAAGATGACAACATTGCTGTTCAGTAGAACACTTCTGAAATGCAAGAAGCATAGAATGTTAGATGAACACAGTGCTGTTGAGTATATCACTTCTGAAATGCAAGAAGCATAGAATATTAGATGACCACATTGCTGTTGAGTATACCACTTCTGAAATGCAAGAAGCATTGGATGTTAGATGACCACATTGCTGTTGAGTATATAACTTCTAAAATGCAAGAAGCATTGGATGTTAGATGACCATAGTGCTGTTGAGTATACCACTTCTGAAACGCAAGAAGCATAGAATGTTAGATGACCACATTGCTGTTGAGTATATCACTTGTGATATGCAAGAAGCATTGGATGTTAGATGACCACATTGCTGTTGAGTATATCACTTCTGAAATACAAGAAGCATAGAATGTTAAATGACCACAGTGCTGTTGAGTATATTACTTCTGAAATGCAAGAAGTAGAGAATGTTAGATGACCACATTGCTGTTGAGTATATCACTTGTGATATGCAAGAAGCATAGAATGTTAGATGCCCACAATGCTGTTAAGTATACCACTTCTGAAATGCAAGAAGCATAGAATGTTAGATGACCACATTGCTATTGAATATATCACTTGTGAAATGCAAGAAGCATTGGATGTTAGATGATCACCATGCTGTTGAGTATATCACTTATGGAATGCAAGAAGCATAGAATGTTAGATGACCACAGTTCTGTTGAGTATATCACTTCGGAAATACAAGAAGCATTGAATGTTAGATGACTACAATTCTGTTGAGTATAACACTTCTGAAATGCAAGAAGCATAAAATGTGAAGATCACATTACTATTCAGCATTCAACTTCTGAAATGCAAAAATCATAAGACATTAAATCAACCCATAATTTTGTAATATTTACATTATATTATTCTTCACCTTTAAGCATTAGGCAATGCTGCAGTTTGTGTTGAAAGTGTATAATCATATGACATTTACATTCTTATGAAATGGTTTTAATCCCATGAATAAATTTAAATGTTTTTTCATTTTTTTTTTCAAACACTGTTCTACTATAATCCTGATTAAATCAATTTAATATAAAATGGCAGCCTTGTCTTTTTTAAAACATGAGTGTACGCCTGCTATTGAAGAAAAATTACCTGTCTACATAAATTGTTGCCATATAACTTATTGTTGAGAAAAATTATATAATGATTCTAATATGATCTAAGTCTGTATTCGTCAAAACTTATCAACGCAAACTACATTTAGCTAAATATGTACTACATACAAAATTGAATGATTACGAAGTGTCATATCAACATATAACTTATTGGAGGTCAACAGTTATATTGATGAGCCACAAAATACCATAAGACATCCTTCATAATACGTGGTTTGTCAAGGACAATGCAAGGATCTGGCCTTTCCTTCGCAGGTTTGAAACATAAAAACAATCCCAATATGACTGAATTTTCGGCTCTGAGGTGACACAGTACTACCAAATTGATACAGAAACAAGAGATGTGTTTTTCAGAAACACAATGCCCGCTACTGTGCCGCTTTGATACGTTTTCTTGATATTTGACCTTGAAGGAAGACCTTGACCTTTCACCACTCAAAATGTGCAGCTCCATGAGATACACATGCATGCCAAATATCAAGTTGCTATGTGAAGGGACATAGAAGTTATGAGCATTTTTGAAACCTAAACGCGAAACCTAAACGCAAAGTGACGGAAAGACAGACAGATGAACGGACAGTCCAATCACTATGCCCTCCTTCGGGGGCATAAAAATATGCCCTCCTTTGGAGGCATTAAAACAAGACTAAGACAGCTTTTTTGTTATTGACCTTTTTTTATACTAATCTCTTATTAGCTGCAGACATACTATCATAAATATCCTCACTACAATCATGAGCATACTTTCTGCAAAGTACGACAAATAGGATACTTTTTGGACCATTTCAACATTACCACTTACAGGTTCTTGACTGTTATGTCTAAATTACCACCCACTTGTTATTCACTGAGATGTCCAAGGGAAGATTGAGTAATTCTGAATCCATATGGGCAATGGAGCTGCGAACGTGCGGTGATTTTTTTTTGGCAAAGGGGGTTTTCCGCAGTCTGCGTTTCACTATCTTCCGTAACTGAAAAATTGAAGATATTAAACAAACTCCATTATTATATTCAAAGGGGAATATCAAGCTATGCATGTTCAGTTTAAACTTATGTATCTTAGCTTTACAAAATTGAAAGATTATTATCTTTTAAAAGCTTCTCTCAAGTCCATTTTCTGGAACAAACCAGTACTTTGTGTCTTTGGAAGCCTTGAAAATGCTCCACAAATGATGATTGAAACCTGAACCTATCTGTCAATAGGCAGACATTATATCCATCACACCAATTGGAGTGGGATATAAGAGTGCTCAAAAAAAGAAAGACAAAAAAGAAAGTAAGGATAGGGTTCTTCAACCCTCCATTTCATGATGCTAGTTAAAGAGTTGTAGAAAAATTGGCTGAAAATAACACTATTATGGATGTGCTCAAGGCTTTCAAACTCCTTCATATTTTGTTAAGACCTGTGATTGCGAGCAAAAGAACCTGCATTAAATACTTAAAACAGTTGCAGACCCATGATTTTCTGAAACTGTGTTCATTGTTGAAATCAAAATTAAAACAAGAGGTTGGCGATCGGAGATATATGCTCCCCACCAAACAGGGCTTTTAACAAGTGACCCCAATTTCAATAGCGGTCATCTACTATCCAAGGCCAATGGGCATGTGAAGTATCAAGCCAATCAGTCAATTTGTAGACGAGTTATTGATCGGAAACAATTTTCACACTTATTGTGCCAGTGACCATGACTTTTGACCCAGTGACCCAAATTTAAATAGAGGTCATCTACTGTCCAAGGCCAATGCACATGAGAAGTTTAGGAATATCCGTGAATCATTTGACAAGTTATTGATCGGAATCGATTTCATCCTTAGTGTATAACAGTGACCTTGACCATTGACTTAATGACCCCGATTTCAAGAGTGGTCATCAACTGTCCCAAGGCCAATACACATGGGAAGTATCAAGCCAAATGGTGAGTTATTGATTGGAAACGATTTCACACTTAGTGTGTTACAGTGACCTTGACCTTTGACCTAGTGACCCCAATTTAAATAGGGGTCATCTTCTGCCCAAGGCCAATGCTTATGGAAAGTATCAAGTCAATCGGTGAATCAGTTGAAGAGTTATTGATCACAAACAATTTTACTCTTAATGTGTAACAGTGACCTTGACCTTTGACATTCACATACCAATTTCAATAGGGGTAATCTACTGTCCAAGGCCAATGCACATGTGAAGTATCAAGCCAATCGGTCCATTCATTGACGAGTTATTGATCGGAAATGATTTTCACTCTTAGTGTGATAGTGACCTTGACCTTTGACCTACGTGTAGTGACCCCAATTTCAATAGGGATCATCTACTGTCCAAGGCCAATGCACGTGTGATATATTAAGCTAATCGGTCAATTAATTGACAAGTTATTGATCGGAAACGATTTTCACACTTATTGTGATAGTGACCTTTGACCTAGTGACCCTTATTTCAATTAATGTCATCTACTGTCCAAGGCCAATGCACATGTAAAGTATCAAGCCGATTGGTCAATTGGTTGACTTGTGATTGATCGGAAACAATTTTCACACTTAGTGATAGTGACCTTGCCCTTTGACCTAGTGACCCCAATTTCAATAGGGGTCATCTACTATCCAAGGCCAATGCACATGTGAATTGTCAAGCCAATAGGTCAATTCATTTACGGGTTTTTGATCGGAAACAAACTGGTCTACAGACACTGACAGACAGACAGACTGACAGACAGACAGACTGACAGACATCCAGCAAAACAATATACCCCTTCTACTTCGAAGAGGGGCATAATAATAAAAAAACAGTGGACACCATGCTCAATATTTAAAACGCACTAAGTGACCCCGTTACCTAGTTTTTGACCCGGCATGGCCCATGTTCGAACTTGACCTACACATCATCTAGATACAACTTCTGACCAGGTGTGGTGAAGATCAGATGAAAACTACTTGAATTAGAGAGCGGACACCGTGCGCAATGTTTAAAACGCACTAATTGACCCCGTGACCTAGTTTTTGACCTGCCATGACCCATGTTCGAACTTGCCCTAGACATCATCTAGATCAAACATCTGACAAAGTTTGGTGAAACTCGGATGAAAACTACATTAATTATAGAGCGGACAGCATGCTCAACGTTTATAACACATTAAGTGACCCCGTGACCTAGTTTTTGACCCGGCATGACCCATATTCGAACTTGACCTAGACATCATATAGATACAACATCTGACCAAGTTTGGTGAAGATCGGATGAAAACAACTTGAATTAGAGAGCAGACACTTAAAACGGACCGACCCACCGACAAGCTCACTCCTATATACCCCCCTAAACTTTGTTTGTGGGGGTATAATTAATATTCACTAGCTGGCCTTGAATTTTTTCCAGAGCCACTCACCCTGTAGGGCAAGTAGGCATGACAATCCACTCGCCCTTCACTTTAATCTTCTTTCCCTGCAGATATTTTAAAATAGAACCCTTTTCCATGCTGAGTGTTAATACAGGCAAAAGCCCGCCACGCAGCGTGCATTGACCGCTATTTGTTTTCTGGTAAAACTATATAGCCATAAGATCAGGGGATCAGACTCGAAAATTTACTTCCCGCGTCTTATATTTTTGGCGATGCAATCCATTTGAGCTAAAAAGACACTTCGACAAATGCTATATCACACGCATCTGCAAACCTCTGGAAAAATACGCGATGAGTCACTTTTTTGTAGCGCATTGTTCTTGATGTTCTTGCATTATAGGTTTTTCAGCCCCAAAATATAGCTTTTTGCTCTTATTTGATTTGCTTCCTGTTTTCTGTATCCCAGCCTTAAGGGACTGAGCCATAGTTCCAGACTGGTTTACCACAAATCGTAATAACTTTTTTGAAACACAATTTTGGTAAATATAACCCGCCTAAAATGTATAGCACGAGTTTTTGCTTCAATAAATTCGAGATTGATTTTTTTATTATTCTCATAAATAAGTTAACGCTTGAGAAATGTGAATGCTAGAGTGTTTACGGACGGCGGAAAAAGACCAATCCTAAAACCTCACCTGAGCAATCAGGTGAGCTAAAAAGTGTGTTCCACCGCTCTGAGCAATTTTCCAACTTGTCCGAGAAATAAAACAAAAGTGTTCAATCACAAGGTTTCTCTCTAGTCACATAAGGAAAACTGCCCCACCCCCTGGCGGCCATGTTTTTTTATCGGGACCATTTGCGAACTCATCTGAGATATATATAAAACCAATCTTTTCACCAAGTTTCATGATGATTGGGCAAATAATGTGAGTTCTAGGGTGTTCACAAGCATTTTTTACTATATAAATATAAGAAAACTGCCCACCCCCCCTACTCCCCCCAGCAGCAATGTTATTCAACTGACCGGAACCATTTTCAAACTCAACTCTTGTATCAACGAAACAAATGTTCTGACCAAATTTCATTAAAATTGGGCCAAAAATGTGACTTCTAGAGTTTTCACATGTTTTCACTAAATACATATAGAGAAAAATGCCCCGACCACTGGCGGCCATGTTTTATCACCAATCTGGACCATTTTCGAACTCGTCCGAGATATCAATAAAACCAATGTTTTAACCAACTTTCATGATGATTGGGAAAAAATTGTGACTTCTAGTGTGTTAACAAGGTTTCTCTATAGCCAAATAAGGAAAACTGCCCCACCCACTGGCGGCCATGTTTTTCAATGGACCTGAACCACTTTTTAACTCAACCAACATATCATTAAGGCAAACATTTTGTCACAGTTACATGTACATGAAGATTGGGCATGAAATGTGATTTCTACAGTGTTTACAATGTTTTTCTTTTTTTGACCTAGTGACCTAGTTTTTGACCCAGCATGACCCAGTTTCGAACTCGATCCCAAGTTTCATGAAGATCGGACAATAAATGTGGCCTCTAGAGTGTTTACGAACAAATGTGGACGGACGACAGACAAAGACCGGTCACAAAAGCTCACCTGAGCAATCAGGTGAGCTAAAAATGATCTGAAAAAACATTAAAGTTTGCATCTGCATTCGCGGGTATCGCACTTCATGCGGTTTTGCAATTATGCCACCCTACTGTACGGGCTGTTTACATGTCAGGTTATGTGACCCAAATTCAATTCGCTCTAAGATCATGAGCGATTTAATAATTTGTGGTTTAAATCCATCAGAAACACGTTTATTCACAAAATTTATCGTTATTCCGAATTAATTTTTCAGTATTTTAGCTTATTTTTAACTTGTTTACACTTCGTCTGCTCGCATATTGCCGATTTGCTGTGATGTTAAATATCACTATACAAAGATTAAGCCTTTAAAACAGCTAAATTCAATACTTTTGGATTTTCGTACCAAAATCTTCCAGACTGTTCAAAATCAACAAAAAACAGTACATTTACAAAACTAATTCATCATTTATCGAATTTTAAATTTTTTGTTTGTTTTCCTTGTTAAGAAGCTGCTCTGCATAGTGCTGGGCACCATATCGAGACTGCTCTGCATAGTGCTGGGCACCATACCAAGACTGCTCTGCATAGTGCTGGGCACTATACCGAGACTGCTCTGCATAGTGCTGGGCACCATACCGAGACTGCTCTGCATAGTGCTGGGCACCATACCGAGATTGCTCTGCATAGTGCTGGGCACCATACCGAGACTGCTCTGCATAGTGCTGGGCACCATACCGAGACTGCTCTGCATAGTGCTGGGCACCATATCGAGACTGCTCTGCATAGTGCTGGGCACCATACAGAGACTGCTCTGCATAGTGCTGGGCACCATACCAAGACTGCTCTGCATAGTGCTGGGCACCATACCGAGACTGCTCTGCATAGTGCTGGGCATCACACAAGCCATACCGAGACTCTTGAGCAAAACCGACCGATTTGGTTTCCATAAACCAACAAAGGAGGGATTCCTTAACTATCAAAGTTTCCAAGGAATAAAGATATTAGCCATGGTAATCTTAATTATTGGTTCTGTTGGTAAACTTTGATGGAATATTTGTGAACTTGCATGGATTTTTAGAGAGCGTATATGTGTCTGCCTGTCAACAAAATCAGCTATGGAATTATAAAGATCAGATGTTTAAACATTGTCAACGGGTTGTTTAATTAACGATTTGGGGGACAAAAAAACGATTGTTCCCATGCAAAATTTTGTTTGAATGTCTACCAGTGCCTGCAAATTAATGAACTGTTTAAAGACTATTGTCAAGCAATATCGTCCCCTACCGGTGAACCACCACCATTTTCAGCAATATTTCTAGTCTATTTGTTGTCATAGCAACCAGAATTCTTGCTATGGGCTGTCAGTTGTAGTGGCAGCCATTGTGTGAATACGTTTTTTGTCACTGTGACCTTGACCTTTGACCTAGTGACCTGAAAATCAATAAGGGTCATCTGCCAGTCATGATCAATGTACCTATGAAGTTTCATGATCTTAGGCTTAAGAATTATTGAGTTATCATCCGGAAACCATTTTCTTTTTCGAGTCACTGTGACCTTGACTTTTAACCTAGTGACCTGAAAATCATTAGGGGTCTTCTGACAGTCATGATCAATGTACCTATGAAGTTTCATGATCCTAGGCGTAAGCATTCTTGAGTTATCATCCGGAAACCATTTTACTATTTCGAGTTTCTGTGACCTTGACCTTTGACCTAGTGACCTGAAAATCAATAGGGGTCATCTGCCAGTCATGATCAATGTACCTATGAAGTTTCATGATCATAGGCCCAAGCACTCTTGATTTATCATCCGGAAACCATTTTACTACCGGTATTTTTAGTCACTGTGACCTTGACCTTTGACCTAGTGACCTGAAAATCAAAAGGGGTCATCTGCCAGTCATGATCAATGTACCTATGAAGTTTCATGATCATAGGCCCAAGCATTCTTGATTTATCGTCCGGAAACCATTTTACTACCGGTATTTCGAGTCACTGTGACCTTGACCTTTGACCTAGTGACCTGAAAATCAAAAGGGGTCATCTGCCAGTCATGATCAATGTACCTATGAAGTTTCATGATCCTAGGCCTAAGTGTTATTGAGTTATCATCCGGAAACCATCTGATGGACGGACCGACCAACATTTGCAAAACAATATACCCCCTCTTCTTCGAAGGGGGGCATAAAAATATATGGAAGTTATTGTAAACAAAACATTACAAAACTTTTAATAAACAAGGGCTGTTTGTAAACCATGCATGCCCCCAATATGGACTGTCAGTTGTTGTGGCAGCCATTAAGTGAATACGTTTTGTGTCACTGTGACCTTGATCTTTGACCTAGTGACCTGAAAATCATTAGGGGACATCTGCCAGTCATATTCAATGTACCTATGAAGTTTCATGATCCTTGGCATAATTATTTTTGAGTAATCATTTGGAAACCATTTTACTGTTTTGAGTCACTGTGAACTTGACCTTTGACTTAGTGACCGGAAAATTAATAGGGGTCATCTGCCAGTCATGATCAATGTACCCATGAAGTTTCATAATCCTAGCCGTAAGCATTCTTGGGCTATCATCCGGAAACCATTTTACTATTTCAAGTCACTGTGACCTTGACCTTTGACCTAGTGACCTGAAAATCAATAGGGGTCATCTGCCAGTCATTATCAATGTACCTATGAAGTTTCATGATCCTAGGCGTAAGCATTCTTGAGTTATCATCCGAAAACCATTTTACTGTTTCGATTCACTGTGACCTTGACCTTTGACCTAGTGACCTGACAATCAATAGGTGTCATCTGCCAGTCATGATCAATGTACCTATGAAGTTTCATGATCTTAGGCTTAAGCATTCTTGAGTAATCATCCGGAAACCATTTAACTATTTCGAGTCAATGTGACCTTGACCTTTAACCTAGTGACCTGAAAATCAATAGGGGTCATTTGCCAGTCATGATCAATGTACCTATGAAATTTCATGATCCTAGGCGTAAGCATTCTTGAGTTATCATCCAGAAACCATTTTACTATTTCGAGTCACTGTGACCTTGACATTTGACCTAGTGACCTGATAATCAATAGGGGTCATCTGCGAGTCATGATCAATGTACCTATGAAGTTTCATGATCCTAGGCGTAAGCATTCTTGAGTTATCATCCGGAAACCATTTTACTATTTCGAGTCACTGTGACCTTGACCTTTGACCTGAAAATCAATAGGAGTCATCTGCCAGTCATGATCAATGTACCTATGAAGTTTCATGATCCTAGGCCTAAGGGTTCTTGAGTTATCATCCAGAAACCATCTGGTGGACGGACGGAACGACATGTGCAAAACAATATACCCGCTCTTCTTCGAAGGGGGGCATAAAATGTAATGCATCCAAAAAATTATTTTTATTTTCCTTGATAAAAAAGTGTTTTATATCATCCAAGCTTGAATATATTATATTTTATAATAAATTGTGTGTTTATTGGCGTCGCTCTGGACAGCGGCGACTAGTATGTATTGCATCTTTTTTCGCTTATGGGAGGAGAAGTTATTTTATGGATCAATGTATATATTTTTGTTTTAAGAATATCTTACATAGTGGTGATTTTTTCGTGTAAATTAGTGTAAATAAGTACTGCATTTGCGCCTATTACATTTATTACAACATTTATTGCCAATAATGCAAAGCTGAATGTTTTAATTAAAAACTGATCCACAACTGATCACAGGGGAAGGATCACAGGGACTGGGCAAATACGCGAAACTTTCTGGTTTTGTATAAAAACAAAACATAATCAAAATATATTTATTTTGTGATTTTTCTAATTGCTTATTTAGTGGAGAATAAAGGTTGTACGATATTTGACGACCTATCAAGCAAGCAAGTTTATTGGAAGGCGTAGTGGTACGAAAACGTACAATGTATTATTTTATTAATAGACATATAATAACCATCGCTATACACAACTTCACCAAATAGCAGTACATAAATGATGTCAGCCAGAATAGCTCAGTTGGAAGAGCGTTAGACTGAAGTTGTTTACGCAACAATCATCTTAAGGCCCTTGGTTCGATCCCGGGTTCCAGCACGAACGGAACAGTTCGGCGGCTGACAATATTTTTCAGTCAGGTTAATAAATATAATAAAGCTTTATTTTATGTAGACATTTTAAAATCCATTTTACAACAATTAGACATTTTTATTAAAATTAATGGATGCCGCGTGGTTACGTTATTTAAAATTTCTTACATCACTTAAATATCTTATAAAAAATACACTTGTTTTTATATTAACAAATAAATGCAAACAACACATCTATTATCCATGTATTTTTATGGTTGTCTATCATAGGCCCTCAGTACTATCCCTACCACATATAGAGCGCGAAGCGCGACACGTATTATTGATTGTAACAATGAGTTGTGATAAGAAAGCAGCCGCTTATCAAGGAAGAGCTGTGTCCCAGCAACCCGTTTCCCTAGAGTCAAGCACTCCTTGGAGGTTTTTTTTAAGAACCGCATATAGAGCGCGAAGCGCGACATGTATAACTTTCCAGGTGGTATGGGCCCTTTAGCATTATCCGACCATTACGTCCATAGTTATCTTCCTTAGAATTTGAGAAATTTTGAAATCGTTGTTCGAAGTCCAAAATTTTCATCCCATTGTTCCCAAACTTGCACAGGTTTTTTTTATCAACGAGGACCCAACCCAAACTCTCTATATGAGCAATATCGGACCATAAGTCCAGAATTATGTCTCTTTGAATTTAAAAATAAAAGTGAAAAACTGCTCGGTCATGTGATTATGTCAACATTTTTCATCGGATTCTTTCCAAACTTACAGTGCCTTCATATCAATGAACATGTTTACCTCATTAAAAATAAGAAACATCGGGACAATAAGTCCAGATTTGTTTTCTATTAAATTTGACAAAATCAACAATTTCCACTTGTTTAAAAGATTTCACAACTTTCGTCTGAATATTTCCAAACTTGTTAAGTGTTTTTATATCAGTATTATACGAACCCTATTGAAAATGATGAATATCGGAGCAATAAATCTATTATGATCTTTAAATGAATTTCAAAGTATTGTGCTTCTTTATGCAATTTACAGTTTTCATTAAAAAAAATTCAAACTTTTACAGTGTTTTCATATCAATGAGTACTCAACCCCTATCGTTAATGAGCAAGGTAAGAATAAGTTCAGAATCATCTCCCCTTGAAGTTGAGAAAAAAATGAAATTATGCTTACAAGATGAAGCAGATTATGTAAAACCTACACAGTTCTGATCAATAAAAGAAAACTGCACAGGGATGCCAGTAAAAAAAGGAAACCAATGTAAAAACAAGGGCTGTTTGTAAAACATGCATGCCCCCATATGGGCTGTCCGTTGTAGTGGCAGCCATTGTGTGAATACGTTTTTTGTCACTGTGACCTTGACCTTTGACCTAGTGACCTGAAAATCAATAGGGGTCATCTGCGAGTCACGATCAATGTACCTATGAAGTGTCATGATCCTAGGCGCATGCATTCTTGAGTAATCATCCAGAAACCATCAGGGGTTTTTCTGCCTATTTTGGGAAAAGGAGTCTAACCAAATTGGGAATTTTTTATCGACAAAATTGGTCATTTTGGGAATTTTTGCTTCGATGAAACGGCTCATTTGGGAAAAAATTGTGAATTAATCATGCTTAAATAATTCAGTGGTTTAACAAATAAATTTGTTTTTATTTGGTTATTTTGTCTTCTTTATGTAAACAGATGCAATATTGGGCATGTTCAACGTTAATTCAATTACTGCAGTTTTATTTTTCAGTTACAGTTACACTCTGTGATAAGAACTGAACAGTCAAAACCTTATAGCAAATATTTTTGACCAAAACAAACACTGGTTAGTCACATAAGTTATAAGACACTTCATTCTTAAAAAAAAAAAAAAAAAAAAATTTTTTTTTTTTTTTTTTTTTTTTGAAATTGGGAAAAAAATTATAATTTCGGTTTGGGATCGGGTCCGTTTGCTTTGCGAGTGCCTCCGTTGTCCGGAGGCGCAGACAGTGCTGAAAAACCCCTGACCATTTTACTATTTCGGGTCACTGTGACCTTGACCTTTGACCTTGTGACCTCAAAATCAATAGGGGTCATCTGCGAGTCATGATCAATCTACCTATGAAGTTTCATGATCCTAGGCGTATGCGTTCTTGAGTTATCATCCGAAAACCATTTTACTATTTCGGGTCACCGTGACCTTGACCTTTGACCTAGTGACCTCAAAATCAATAGGGGTCATCTGCGAGTCATAGTCAATCAACCCATGAAGTTTCATGATCCTAGGCGTATGCATTCTTGAGTTATCATCCAGAAACCATTTTACTATTTCGGGTCACCGTGACCTTGACCTTTGACCTAGTGACCTCAAAATCAATAGGGGTCATCTGCGAGTCATGATCAATCATACCCATGAAGTTTCATGATCCTAGGCGTATGCGTTCTTGAGTTATTCAAAAACCATTTTACTATTTCGGGTCACTGTGACCTTGACCTTTGAGCTAGTGACCTCAAAATCAATAGGGGTCATCTGCAAGTCATGATCAATCTACCTATGAAGTTTCATGATCCTAGGCCCAAGGGTTCTTGAGTTATCGTCTGACAACCATCTGGTGGACGGACCGACAGACAGACCGACATGAGCAAAGAAATATACCCTCTCTTCTTCGAAGGGGGGGCATAAAAATGAACTATGAAATATTTGGGGGTTACAACACAAAATCATAGATAATGGTTATTTGGGGGTTATAAAACAACATCATAAATAATGGTGATTTGGGAGTTATAACACAAAATTATAGATAATGGTTATACCAGTATCTTTTTCTATTTTGTTTAAAATAATCGGCCAATATATTAATATTTACAGTGAACAAAAATCGTTCCATGTAACTTCATTGAGTGCCTTTACACTGAAATTTGTGGCGCTCTTTGATGCTTTGCATCAATACTTATCTTGTTTAGCCTCTGTCATTCCAAGCAGGGCTCGAAATTAACACTCGCACACTTGCAAAATGCGAGTGAAAAATACCGATTGCGAGTTAAGTTTTAAGCCACCAGAATTTTTTTGCGAGTGAAGAAATAGTGAAAAAAAAGAGTTATATTGCTAAATGCGCTCGATGTTGTGAATGCTAAACCGCAGGTCAATTAATAGAACGTCTGAATACCCATATGCGGAAGCTCAATCTCCACGCAGAGTTGTCGTTCCTTGCTCTCACATACAACTCTGCGAAAGGCTCAGTCCTCCATTTTGTCTATAAAATAGATAAAACCGAACAAACACATTCAACGTATAATGCATGCATTAAATTAAGAAATATGACTTTTAAATGTACGATAAATCGTGCAAAAAACTTGCGAGTTTTAATGCAACTCTTTGGAACTAATTTATTGCCCATTTACGCAGATGGAATCATTCCACGCACTTCACAAATGTAAACAATTGAACATATTTTTTTTGAGTGACGTTAGGAATTGCTTCGACGTGTGTATGTATGTTGGTTTCTTAACATAAAAAAAACCATATCAATTTTATAATAATGAATTAAGACTGATATTAGATATCATGGTATGAGATGGTTTTCTTTAATGCAGTGAATGCAATGTAACCGTCGTGCAAGAGATTGTTTAGTATTCTGTAACCTCAATGATGAACGCTTGGAATGATCATGACATAAATGAGACGCTTTCATAACAATAGTCTGTTCTGAGCCCAACACAGAGGTGAATGTAATGTAACCGTTGTGCAAGAGATTGGCGGAAGCTCGCACCTTGTATGTAGACTGGTATACTTATAGTACATATATGCGGATGGTATTGGTACAAAGAACATGAAACAGTTGATTATCCACACATGTTCACTATGAAAGACCAAAAACCTGAACAGTCATGTCGTCGAAGCGAAAAATAACTAGTTTCTTTTTGCCCATAGATTGAAATAACAATACGAAATATAAAGCAAAGTTAACGGTTGAGTTGAGAGAGAAAAAAAAACGGAAATTAAATTCTTCCACAAAAACAGTGAAAGTGGGAAAAAGAACTTTATATATAACACCAAAACTTGTGGTTGATGTCATATTTTATTTAGTTTTAATAGTACAAAACTAATGTCCAAACTTGCTTTTATTTATGTTTCCAGCAAAATTTGCGAGAATGTTTTTGATTTTGCGAGCTGGTATTTAAGCTGCTCGCAATGTTTTGCTAGTAGAAAGAAAAGTTAAATTCGAGCCCTGCAAAGCTGGTTCAGTGGCTTCAGCGTAGTGGATATGGTGTCCACTTAGCGACTGTGGGGTCTCAGTATTGATCCCTTTAGTGGGAGTGTTCTTTAGATGACCCTTACGACGCCAAGTACTGGTCCTACCCAGGAAACAGGTTGTTTCATTAAATATCTCAATTCAAATAAATCTTGCTAAATTACTTGATTCTAGAATAAACTGATTAAACATAAAAGAATGTGATTTTTCAAATCAATTTAAATTATCAACATATAATAATGTAGAACTGAAGGACAAAGTACTTGTTTTGCCATTGAAGTACACATGTATGTCAAATATACAGGCATCTCAAAGGATTTTAATTTCCTTTGGCAAAAAAGTGTCAATTAGTTGAAATTATGTTGCCACTAAAAAACTAGCCAAGTGTAGCAATTCATAAATAACAGTATAAACTGCATACAATTATTGGTAAGCAAACAAACAAAATGTTATACATGTATCACCCATATTTTTTTATTTATACATTTTAGTATCACATAAAACAAACATAGCTGTATCAGTAATCATATAAGCTTATTTAATTGTCAATGATTGTCTTTCTGTGCTACGCAACTAGCAGAAAAATGTTAAAATGTTAATATATTTAGTACATATATATTCAAAGGTATATGGTGATGTTTGGCGATTAAAAACACTTCAATCACTTATTTGCATGTATAAGAATAGTTTTTAAATAAATTAATACTAAACACTTGTCATTAACTTACGAGAATATTTACGTACATGTACTAACAAAGTGATGTTATCTTTTGAAGAACTGTGAATCAATGGCTTATGTATCATAAACCATTTAATACAGGCACGAAAAATATGTATAATACAGCACAGTATTCAGTTCACATAATATTAACTGTCTTTTTCACTATTTATTGATTAGGTAAGAGCATTGACATCTACAAAACGAGCGCGGCCAATTTTGAGAATTATTTTTACTGCGCCCTTGACGTCAGTTACATTGTAAAATCAAAAGTTCAGTTTATTTGTGTACAAAACCTAATTTTTGTTTGTTTGAAAAAAAAAAGTTTTTTGTATCAATGTGGTAGGAGATCTGGAACTGAATTTTAATTTCTCAACAGGAAAAACAGCACTTGCCCCGGTCGGTCAAGTATTTAACAAATTTTACTCGCCCGACCGTCAACTTCACGGGCAAATATGAGCGGTCGAGTGGATTTTACAAGGCCTAAATAGTTATTTTAGTCCCATCGTTAACGTTCTTTAGACCATTAACTCTTCCAGTGCTGGAAACCTAATTGAAGGCCTTTGCAAACAGTTTGGATCCAGATGAGATGCCACAGAATGTGGCGTCTCATCAGGATCCAAACTGTTTGCTATTCTGATAGTATTTTTTTTTTAAATCAAAGAAAATGCTAATTTTAGAAATTCATTAGACAACATTTTTGCAGACAACAAATTTCCCAGCATGCAATGGGTTAACTGTAACTTGGCATCAACTGCTGAAGACTTACCCGGTAGTGGGTGCCCAAAAAAAATTGGGAGCACCCAAAACGGCAGTATGATAAGTGCAAATATATAACACATGTACAATCACCTGCATGTTTCAGATTCCGGGTTAATGATTTGACAACAAGAGCTTTGCTAGATAAAAATATGTTTATGTGGTTATTAGCAACTGTTAATAGTACAGGTCTAATGATTTACTATATATTGTTTATGCACCATTTGCATGCAAGTTATGATAATCACCAGGGGATCTAAGAGGGGTCAGCCAATAAGGTATGCAGATTTCATACAAGGGGATCTAAGAGGGGTCAGCCAATAAGGTATGCAGATTTCATACAAGGGGATCTAAGACGGTCAGCCAATAAGGTATGCAGATTTCATACAAGGGGATCTAAGAGGGGTCAGCCAATAAGGTATGCAGATTTCATACAAGGGGATCTAAGAGGGGTCAGCCAATAAGGTATGCAGATTTCATACAAGGGGATCTAAGAGGGGTCAGCCAATAAGGTATGCAGATTTCATACAAGGGGATCTAAGAGGGGTCAGCCAATAAGGTATGCAGATTTCATACAAGGGGATCTAAGAGGGGTCAGCCAATAAGGTATGCAGATTTCATACAAGGGGATCTAAGAGGGGTCAGCCAATAAGGTATGCAGATTTCATACAAGGGGATCTAAGAGGGGTCAGCCAATAAGGTATGCAGATTTCATACAAGGGGATCTAAGAGGGGTCAGCCAATAAGGTATGCAGATTTCATACAAGGGGATCTAAGAGGGGTCAGCCAATAAGGTATGCAGATTTCATACAAGGGGATCTAAGAGGGGTCAGCCAATAAGGTATGATAATCACCAGGGGATCTAAGAGGGAACAGCCAATAAGGTATGATAATCACCAGGGGATCTAAGAGGGGTCAGCCAATAAGGTATGCAGATTTCATACAAGGGGATCTAAGAGGGGTCAGCCAATAAGGTATGCAGATTTCAAACAAGGGGATCTAAGAGGGGTCAGCCAATAAGGTATGCAGATTTCATACAAGGGATCTAAGAGGGGTCAGCCAATAAGGTATGCAGATTTCATGCAAGGGGATCTAAGAGGGGTCAGCCAATAAGGTATGCAGATTTCATACAAGGGGATCTAAGAGGGGTCAGCCAATAAGGTATGCAGATTTCATACAAGGGGATCTAAGAGGGGTCAGCCAATAAGGTATGCAGATTTCATACAAGGGGATCTAAGAGGGGTCAGCCAATAAAGTATGCAGATTTCATACAAGGGGATCTAAGAGGGGTCAGCCAATAAGGTATGCAGATTTCATACAAGGGGATCTAAGAGAGGTCAGCCAATAAGGTATGATAATCACCAGGGGATCTAAGAGGGGTCAGCCAATAAGGTATGCAGATTTCATACAAGGGAATCTAAGAGGGGTCAGCCAATAAGGTATGCAGATTTCATACAAGGGGATCTAAGAGGGGTCAGCCAATAAGGTATGCAGATTTCATACAAGGGGATCTAAGAGGGGTCAGACAATAAGGTATGCAGATTTCATACAAGGGGATCTAAGAGGGGTCAGCCAATAAGGTATGCAGATTTCATACAAGGGGATCTAAGAGGGGTCAGCCAATAAGGTATGCAGATTTCATACAAGGGGATCTAAGAGGGGTCAGCCAATAAGGTATGCGGATTTCATACAAGGGGATCTAAGAGGGGTCAGACAATAAGGTATGCAGATTTCATACAAGGGGATCTAAGGAGGTCAGCCAATAAGGTATGCAGATTTCATACAAGGGGATCTAAGAGGGGTCAGCCAATGAGGTATGCAGATTTCATACAAGGGGATCTAAGAGGGGTCAGCCAATAAGGTATGCAGATTTCATACAAGGGGATCTAAGAGGGGTCAGCCAATAAGGTATGCAGATTTCATACAAGGGGATCTAAGAGGGGTCAGCCAATAAGGTATGCAGATTTCATACAAGGGGATCTAAGAGGGGTCAGCCAATAAGGTATGCAGATTTCATACAAGGGGATCTAAGAGGGGTCAGCCAATAAGGTATGCAGATTTCATACAAGGGGATCTAAGAGGGGTCAGCCAATAAGGTATGCAGATTTCATACAAGGGGATCTAAGAGGGGCCAGCCAATAAGGTATGCAGATTTCATAGACTCGCGCACTATTGTTAAATTTTAATCTGTAATATTTAATGTTAACCAACTTCTTTTAAAAAATACTTTTTCTCTTTTTGCCTATATTTTTGCTCCATACCTTTTTGCATGCATCTGGTAACCATATAAATTGGATTCACTTAAAATTTCACTTTCAACAGATCCAGCAAAGTTAAGAACTATGTGTACAACTAGTAAGGCATTGAACAGAAGAGAATAAGCTGAAAGGAAAAATGTATAGCATGTGATAAAGAGAAGTTTGAACACACCTGTTTGCTCGAAACAGGCTTCACGTTGCTCAAAGCAGGCTTCACGTTGCTCGAAGCAGGTACAAACACTGCAAGATCCAAATCGGCTGAGCGCCTCAGAGCTGTTCCAGATGGGGAAGAGCCAAAACACTCGACCACTGCATGCTTCAGATGGGAATTCTGCAGCAATAATGCTATGCTGTTGTTTATTTTTCTTAAGTTTGCATAATTTCCAACACTATGTCAGTCAAATTACGCGAGTCAGTAAATCAACATGCATTTAACATGAATTACTTCATTAACTAGAATGAAGTACACATACTTATTCAAGTAACTGACAACAGCCCTACTTAACCCATTTATACCTAGTGGACTCTCCCATCCTTCTCAATTGGATCAATTTTTTTCCAAAAAGAGGGATGTCTAGTATATTCATTTCTATATTAAGAATATTTCTTATTCATGTGGCGTCTCATCTGGGTCTACGCTGTTTGCCAACGCCTTTTTTCTAGACACTAGGCATAAATGGGTTAAATGAGAGGTGAGGGGAAAAAAGGCCAAATAAAGGATTGGTTGACCGATCCTAACTCAAGAAAAAAGGCTGAGTTTGGAATCAAAGCCATGATACTCATTTTTACACCAACACTCAACGAACTGAGGAAGCTGTCAGGACTAAGAATACCAATAGAAAACACTTTGATAAGGACATATACTTTTCCGAGCTCAGTGTTTTTTTTTCAGTTTTGGGGGAAATGGGTCTGGTCCTCTGAGGGGGGGGGGGGGGGGAAATTCAGGCGTAAAAGGGGAAAAAGGGGAAAATTCAATGCTTAGCAAGTAACAGTACAAAATCAAGTTTTAACTATAATTCACCATACAGAGAGAGAAAAACATTATTCCAACTATTTTTTTCATCAACATATTATGTTCCTGTTCCAAGTTCAACATTTCTTGGCTTTTCTGCAAATTTGTCAATTATTCTGGTGACCTCTTCACCAAGTCTCTCCATGTGCAGACAAAGTCTTATCAGGGACTCAAGTGTATCTTCCCCAAGCCTGTTTCTGTGTGGTGTGCAAAGCAGGTTGAGCAAACTAAACAGTCTTTCAATACTGCCGGCATTTAAATAAGACTGACTAAGTTGTGCTTGTTGAAACAGAATATCAATGCCGTAAAGTGAAAGTCGTGATAGTGAACTACGTACGGTTTGCGGTAAAGGAGGCTAAAAGAAAGTAAACAAGCGGATGCGGCAGTTCAGGAAAATTATAATAAATAAATTTGTAACGAAAGACGTATTTAAATGAGGTATTGATAAAAATTGAATAACACTTCCGAGAGAGGAATTTTTCAAATAATTGGGGGAAAAATATATACTCTAGAGATGGAAGAATGGGGCCGAATAACGCCGAATATTTCATAAAAAAACAACACTGGAGCTAATATTTGATGGGCCACTAAATGTTCTAAGAAAACGCATATGTTATCTAAAAAGAATCACTCAAAGAACAGAAGGGGCAACTCTAGTCAAAATGTAAGTATATACGAGTCGTGTTCTGAGAAAACTGGGCATAATGCATGTGCGTTAAGTGTCGTCCCAGATTAGCCTATGCAGTCTGCACAGGCTAATCAGGGACGACACTTTTGGCCTAAATTGGATTTTTGCTAAGAAGGAATTTTAATCGAAAAATGTCACAAAAGCGGAAAGTGTCGTCCCTGATAAGCCTGTGCAGACTGCACAGGCTTATCTGGGATGACACTTAAGCACAAGCATTATGCCCAGTTTTATCAGAACGTGACTCATATGCCTGCTTTGTAAGAAGTGAATTTAGAGTTTAATATCCAATCAGGCTCTCTGGCATGATTGCTTTGAGAAAGGTTTCTTTAACTTCTCTTTATTAGACACTAATCGATAGTATTACATAAACATTTTGTACTATTTTAGAATGTTTTACATTGTTTTTGTTATTTCTGTGACCAAATGGAAATTTTTTATACATACAATCAGTTAAATATTATAAATAAGGTTTACAAAATATCAAAATCTGTTTTTGTTGTGACACAATTCCAAAAGTAATGAAACCAATATCAATACTAAACAATTTGGCTTCAGTACACACATCAATATCAATACTAAACAATTTGTCTTCAGTACACACATGTTTGACATATTAACCCTTTCCCACTCAGAGCCAAAGTGGAAATGGCTATGTGCAAACAGCGTAAAAGCAGAACAGCCTGCGTGTAACTCGCAGTCTGTTCAGGTTTTATGCTATTTGCTGCTCATCAGTATTTAAGGTTCGGAGATGAAGCCTTAAAAACTTGAATCTAATAAGATCTTACAACTTTCTGAGGAACTACAAATGCGTAAAAATACGAATCTAAGCGGTAAAGCATTAATAATGAATGGGGTAGCTTACAAATCGTAGGACTCTTTCGACAAACTTGCTGGCAAAGAAGTGGAAGCGCAGGCTGGACTCTGGAAGACTCACAGTCTGGTACAGCAGCTGCAGCTGATCCTCCACCTGGTCAAGGTCATTCATATCAAAAATAGCCTACTACTGCCTTTTCAGCAAAGTTAAAGGGGCCTTTTAACAGATTTTGGCATGTTTTGAAGTTTGTCATTAAATGCTTTATATTGATATTGGATTTAAAAAGCTCCAGTTAAAAATCAAGAATAGAATTTTAAAAAAGAAAAACAAGAGATGTGTTTGTCAGAAACACAATGTCTTCTATTACGCCGCTTTGAAGCCATACAGTCGAAACTGACCTAACGGCCACCTGAATTTACCGGTCACCTGCAGACAACGGTCAGTCTGGAATCCCCCCCGACGAAAAGCATTCTATATTACACTTGAATTTAACGGCCACCTGTCCATAACGACCAACGGCAACTATATTCCAATCCGAAATTCATGTTTGACCTGAAATCAACGGTCGACACGCGTCAGTCGTCTCGAGTCGCGATAATTCAAAACACAGCATATCATTTGTCCGTCTATTTTGCGGTTAAAGCGTCTGAGAGCGGTAATTGTCGTTGATATTATAAAAGCGTTCCGCTGCGAGTTAACAAATCATAAGGTGTTGAGACGGTTTATTTTCCGGGGATAATTGTGGGGGTATCTTCAAAAGAAAATATGTCAGAGTTTGTGACACGTTTAAAGTAATTATTGCTAATTAAATGACCGCTAATTAGTACATTGAACTTACAACATTGAGTATCGATTTGAAAATAACATTTTCAGATCATTCTTTAAAAGAGTCCCACTTTTTAGACTTGTACGGACGTGACGTCAACGGCACGTGACAAGCTTTATTTACTGAATGAACGCGATGCATGAGTAAACAATTAAACCAGCGTTGATAAAGTCATTTCTTTAGTTTAACAATATGAAATTAAATCAATCTATAAGATATTATTCTGTATTATTCAGTGTACAGGGTTCGACATAAACTTTTTTTTACAGCCAGACCATCGGACCAGCTCCTCTTAAAATGTACTAGCCCGAATCTGATGTCTACTAGACCATTAATGACATAGCAAATAAACAGAATTGTGTTGTGTAACTGTTTAATCAGGTTTCATCAGAAAATTAATAGTGAACACAAGAAAGTTATTTGATGCACAGAGTAAAAAATAATATAAAACTATTTAACAACATAAATTGTTTGTTATAATTTCACTGTTTATCACCAGTTAAACAAATGATGTCTGTACAGCAGGTGACATTTATTAAACGTTATCAAATTCTAGCCTCCTTGACCGCTGTGCTCCATGCTACCACAGCTCCAAGGCCCTCTTCCATCATAATCTGTGTCAGTTTTACCGTCTGATTCTTCTTTATTAACTTATTTGTCGGACGAAAATCCAACCTTGAACAAAGCCATTCTTTAAATTACATTCTCTCGTCTGCTACGCGGTCACCAAAATGTTTACATCGACGATAGCGATTTTGGATAGAAGTCGTAAAAACATGATGTAAAGTTCTATGACACTGTAGAAAATCATTAACTCTTTCAGTGCTGAAACGGAATTTTGAAGGTCTTTGCAAACAGTTTGGATCCAGATGAGACGCCACAGAACGTGGCGTCTCATCTGGATCCAAACTGTTTGCTATTCTGATAGTATTCTTTGAAAAAAATTGAAAATGCTAATTTTAAAAATTCAGCAGACAACATTTTAGCAGACTACAAATTTCCCAGCATGCAAAGGGTTAATATTCATGACAACCAATGGAAACAAGCTATTTCTGCGGGAAGCTCTCCTTCGCGTCTATAAATAGCGATGAATCATGTGAATGCTCCGCGTTTATTTATATACGCTAGTTTTGTTCTGATGTAAATAATGGATACAATTGTTATTTTACACATCAAGAGAAAAAGGTTTTCGGTTAGTTATAGTTATATGAATCAGTATAGATTTTGTATGTACGACCAGTCGGACAAGCTAGCCCACAGTTTTACTAGCCCGACCACCGATCTTACTAGACAATGTCTGTCGGACGTGCCTTAGTGTCGAACCCTGGTGTACACACGAAAGTTATTTCTGTTATTTTGCTTAGTTAACGGCAATGAGCCTTTGTTTTACACTGTATGCAAACGACTGGGTGGGGTAACAATGTAGCACTACTACCAACTGACCAACCATCTTATAATTGTGATCCGAATTCAACGGTCACCTGTGGACAACGGTCACTTTGGTCATTTCCCATGACTGACTGCTGAATTCAGGTTTGACTGTATATTTTACCTTTGAACTTGAAGGATAATCTTGACCTTAAACTTTCACCACTCAAAATGTGCAGCTCCATGAGATACACATGCATGCCAAATATCAAGTTGCTATCTTCAATAATGCAAAAGTTATTGCAAAACTTTAACCAAGGTTAAAGTTTTGGGACACGCACGATGAATGAATGAATGACAGACAGACAGGCCAAAAACAATATGCCCCCGATCTTTCGATCCGGGGGCATAAAAAAAGGTAACCCTCAGCAGGGCTCGAACCACTGAACCCTAGAGTCCTGGAGCAAAAAGTCCACCACTTTGACCACTCGGCCTTTCTTCCAGATACAATGCCTGATGTATTTTATACTTAATATAAGCAATTAAGGGTGTCACGTTTAAACGCTCGCGTTTTGTCTTTTGCTGAAAAACGTTTACCAAAACAGTAAACGTTTAAACGACAGTCAATATCAATATAATAAACATTGGGATGCAAATAATGTAGACGACTACCCGTACGAAATATATCGATGAAGAACTGCGAAATCCAGGTACTTGCAGTAAATCCGGGCTACCGAATTCGGCAGTAATTTATTTATGATTGGTTAGCGGATGGCACAGACATGAACGGAAACTAACGGAAAATCTTCTCTACTTTCCAAAAATCTTACAACTTGGCAACAAAAAAGTGCATATGCCGCCATCTTGAAATATTTTAATTGATTGATTAGCAAAGTAAAACACTGCGGTAGCATGTTGAATAACAATATTTTAACCAAATTATATACATTGATTACGTTTTTGCTAGTTAACTGGTTTTTCATTTTCTGCTGTCAAACAATCTGCACATTGTATTTCATGTGCAATATACGTGTCTTTTTCGGAAACAGTATTTTTCATCGATTTTACATTATTTTCGACATTCATTAAATTATTTTAATAGAATGACGAATACACGTGGTGATACGGATGGTCTGTTTTATTATATTTTATGGTTTTAATATGACGTCATTGCGCGAATGGGATATTCACTGAATATTACTCCCGGAAATATCTATTTTAGTTTGGAAATGTGATGGTACTGATGCTTTTTAAACAGACATAGGGATACCGTTTAAACGGTATAGTTCCGTTGATTGCATGACCAATTATGAAGCTACGGTCCAGACATGCCAAATCTAACCTTTAGGTTTGACCTCGACCTTTGAGCAGAAACACTGATTAAACATAAGACAGTTTGTCTTCTCACTGTGTACATTTGTTAAAAGTTATTTTAAAGTTGCATGATGAATAACAAAGTTCCAGTCCATGGTGGACATTTGTTAAAAGTTCTTACACCCATTTATGCCTAGTGGACTCTCCCATCCTTCTTAATTGGATCAATTTATTTCCAAAATGAGGGATGTCTAGAATATTTATTTCTATATTTAGACTATTTTTTACAGAAATTCCTTTTAGCAAACAGCGCAGACCCTGATGAGACGTGGCATTATGCGGCGTCTCATCTGGGTCTACGCTGTTTGCAAAGGCCTTTTTTCAAGACGCTTGGTATAAATTGGTAAAAAATTGCATGAAGAATAACAAAGAGACAGTCAAAAGTCAGGACAAGCTGTTCTTTAGCCAAATTAGACCATTGACGTCTTAGCATGGTTCTTAACAGGCTACATGTTAACAGGTGGCATGTATGAACACATTGTCTAACGTGGTTCTTGGCAGGCTACATGTTAACAGGTGGCATGTATGAACACATTGTCTAACGTGGTTCTTGACAGGCTACATGTTAATAGGTAGCATGTATGAACACATTGTCTAACGTGGTTCTTGACAGGCTACATGTTAACAGGTGGCATGCATGAACACATTGTCTAACGTGGTTCTTGACAGGCTACATGTTAACAGGTGGCATGTATGAACACATGTCTAACGTGGTTCTTGACAGGCTACATGTTAACAGGTGGCAAGTATGAACACATTGTCTAACATGGCTCTTGACAGGCTACATGTTAACAGGTGGCATGTATGAACACATCAATTAAAATTACAAAATAGTAAACATATATTTACATTTTTGCATTGTCCCAGTTTCTTTGGCAGACTGTTTTTTTCTTCCTCAGAGGCTTTGACTGGCCCAAGGTCAAGGTGTGGAGTAGACTCACCCACTCTATAAATAATCCTCTGCTCAGCCAAGGGTGCAAATTTGTTCAACTTATTTTCGTCCACTACCTCCACCAAATACTAGAAAGAATGAAAATCAAATAAAACAAGACTATTGTCAAGCAATATGGTCCCCTACCAGTGAAACTCCACCATTGTCAGATTATTATTTTTTAATTGTTGCCATAGCAAACCAAAATTGTTGACGTAGGAACAAAATGAAATGACGTGCATAATCTTCATATTGCCATCTGTCCATATTTCAATTTTCATTGAAAAATATGAAGAACTTTTAAAGTTATCGCAGTATCCCGAAAAGTGTGACAGACTCACAGACTTTAGGACTCACGGACACACAGAGCGCAAACCATAAGTCCCCTCCGGTTTTACCGGCAGGGGACAATAAAATAACATTATCATTACAAATAAAACAGATTAAACCTTGTTTGATAAACATACATGCAACATCCACATTTGGCTTTTGATGACCTGGGAACTGACATAAGCAATAATCATATAAGAATCCAAATATGGTAATAAGACTGTAATCTTTTATGGCATAGTTGCTAGGTTGGCGCTAAGTAAACAAGAGCACCGCCTTGCGGGTGCAGACCGCTCATCTATTTTCTTTTTAAAGGTAAAGGGACTCTCATTTTCAATCACAAAGGAGGGAGGGTCGGAGTGAAGAGGGGTGTATAGTGTGGGTGTGTGGACATTTATTACATTATTTTCCAAAAATGCGAAAAAAATTATATATATATAAAAAAAAAATGGGGAGGGGGTGGGGGTATGGTGTGAGGGTGTGGTGGTCATTTGTGAGATGATCTAAAAAAAAAAAAAAAAATTGGGGGGGGGGGGATTCGGGTGGGGGGAGGGGGGGGGGGGGGGGGGTGGGGGGATTCTTGGGTGCGATGGTTGGACGGTATTTCAAACATAAAATAATAAAAAAAATATTTGTGTTTTTTAACCGTTTAAAAAAAAATTGGGGGTTGGGGGGTGGGGTGGGGGAGTATAGTGTGAGGGTGTGGTGGTAATTTGTGAGATGATAAAAAAAAAAATAATTTAGGGGGGGATTCGGGGGGGGGGGGGGGGGGGGGGGGGGCACGGGGGATGGTTTGGGTGGAGTCTATTGTGGTATGTCAGGTAAGAGTAGTTTTGTCAAAGTATCAATCAAATCTAATCATAAATAAAGAAGTTATGGCAATTTTAGCAAAATTTAATAATTTGACCTTCAGAGTCAAGGTCATTCAAAGGTCAAGGTAAAATTCAACTTGCCATGTACAGTAACCTCATGATAGCATGAAAGTATTTGAAGTTTGAAAGCAATAGCCTTGATACTTAAGAAGTAAAGTGGATCGAAACACAAAATTTAACCATATATTCAAAGTTACTAAGTCAAAAAAGGGCCATAATTCTGTAAAAATGACAACCAGAGTTATGCAACTAGTCCTTTTACTGTACCCTTATGATAGTTTGCGAGTGTTCCAAGTATGAAAGCAATATCTATGATACTTTAGGGGTAAAGTGGACCAAAACACAAAACTTAACCAAATTTTCAATTTTCTAAGTATAAAGGGCCCATAATTCCGTCCAAATGCCAGTCAGAGTTACATTACTTTGCCTGCACAGTCCCCTTATGATAGTTAATAAGTGTTGCAAGTATGAAAGCAATAGCTTTGATACTGTAGGAATAAAGTGGACGTAAACACAAAACTTAAACAAATTTTCAATTTTCTAAGTATAAAAAGGGCACATAATTCTGTCAAAATGCCAGTCAGAGTTACATTACTTTGCCTGCACAGTACCCTTATGATAGTTAGTAAGTGTTGCAAGTATCAAAGCAATAGCTTTGATACTTACGGAATAAAATGGACCTAAACACACAACCAAAATTTTCAATTTTCTAAGTATAAAAAGGGCACATAATTCTGTCAAAATGCACGCCAGAGTTATCTAACTTTGCCTGCCCAGTCCCCTCATGATAGTAAGTAAGTGTACAAAGTTTGAATGCAATAGCATTGATACTTTCTGAGAAAAGTGGACCTAAACGCAAAACTTAACCAAAATTTTCAATTTTCTAAGTATAAAAAGGGCACATAATTCTGTCAAAATGCACGCCAGAGTTATCTAACTTTGCCTGCCCAGTCCTCTCATGATAGTAAGTAAGTGTACCAAGTTTGAAAGCAATAGCATTGATACTTTCTGAGAAAAGTGGACCTAAACGCAAAACTTAACCGGACGCCAACGCCGACGCCAAGGTGATGACAATAGCTCATAATTTTTTTTCAAAAAATAGTCTACCCCCCCCCCCCTCCCCCGTAAATTTTTTGGATCCTATATATAGATCTTCTATGGTGCGTTTTGGGGCTATTTCCTAATCAAAATCACAGGTTGTTTGTGTGTGGCTATTCTATTAATTAGTGAAAATATCATTCTGAATGATCAATTATCATATCATATCAAAAAATCGACTTTCCTGAAAAAAATCACTATCAAATATTTATACAACAAGGTATCCAACTCAAAATGACCCGAAAACTGAATGCATCACTTTGAACAGAAAAAACTTCGTCAATTGTGCAGCGATTTTCATGAACCCGGTCTTATTCAACGCATTTCATAAAAATAGAAGAAATAAATTCAAAAATATAGTTAACTGTAGAATTTGATACTGTTTTAAACTGTTTATATACACTGGTTAGATAAGACGTTTCCGATTCTGCATTCCCGTCTGCACTATTTGAGACATCCTTCGATCGCGAACCTAACATTTGGTCATTTTCTGAGTTTACATTATTCTGTCCGCCTTCTTTTCTAAAGAATTGTGTTAGCATCTGTTGCTTAGACTTTCCTTTTTCGTTCAAAGCATCCATTTTTCCCGGAATCTGCAACTCCACTTTCTGAATCCGTCTTTCATTTTCAAGTCGCATAGCGACCATCAAGAGAAGTTACTCTTATATACTTTTTTTAGCCAATCAAAATCGCGTATCTTGAGAAATTAGTTGTCAATAATGTCATACCTCCGCCCATCTTATTAAATGACAATTCCGTACTGGTCGATTCGATAACGTTGAAGCAAAACATCTTTAGGTCATTACACCGCACGCTTCAGTGATTCAGTTATTACTTAAATCGCCGAGTAACCCAATGTTCGAAAAAGTCTGATCGCAGTGTGAAGCGTGACAAATTAAGACATTAGCCATGACTGTGGATTATCGACCAAGGCAGTTGTCATTATCCCATGGGGCCTTTCCGGTAATGGTGTTATCTGTGTAATCTTACTGGCGATTTATACGGCCTGAAAACAGACATTTAGATTGTGCATTTGATCACGGACTCAATATACGCTCGGTGATTTGAAAAACATAGGGTCTATTTTTTTCAATCGCCAATTTTATGAAAATCTTCTTTTAATCGCCAGCCAGGAATTGTAATCGCCAATGGCGATTTTGGCGATCGGTAACGCTAACGTAGAGTTGGTGACAGTTAAGTTCAAAGTGAAGTCTGATTTCGATGGGGGATGGTCATAATTTAAAACGTTACATAATTTAAGTACGCTTTAAAGTGTTGCATTGCAGCAAATGGTGTTGTTACTGGAACAAGAGCACCACATAACTGGTGCCACGCTCCACTACAGGTGCAGTTTTGAATAAATGAAAGCTTGTCAGATTTTTTTTTTTAGAGGTCACAGTGACCTTGACCTTTGACCTAGTGACCCCAAAATGGGTGTGACGTGTAGAACTCATCAAGGTGCATCTACATATGAAGTTTCAAAGTTGTAGGTGGAAGCACTTTGATTTTAGACCTAATGTTAAGGTTTTAGCATGATGCGGACAGCGGACATCAGACGTCGGACGACAAGACGAACTGGCTAAGACAAACGAAAACGCCGAGCTAAATAAGAAAGACAACATAGTTAACATAATGAATTTCAATTATTGAAAGTCAAAATTAAGTCAATCAAAAGCCAAATTGATGCTAGGTAATATGGCAGGATAGGGAAGGAGATGTAACAAGACTATTGCCAAGCAATAAAAGTCTCCTAACGGCTCCACTATTGTCAGAAATTTCACTATTGTCAGAATATTTTTTTTATTTGTTGCCATAATTTTTGACGTAGGAACAACATAAAATGATGTGCATAATGTCCATAATGCCATGTATCCATGTTCCAAGTATCATGAAACAAGAGAGCCATGATGGCCCTGAATCGCTCACCTGACTAACCAAATACAATCCCAACCCAGATTTCATCAAGATAAACATTCTGACCAAATTTAATAAAGATTATATGAAAACTGTGACCTCTACTGTATACACAAGGTTTTTTCTATTATTTGACCTAGTTTTTGACCTAGTGACCTAGTTTTTGACCCCAGATGACCCAAATACAATCCCAACCCAGATTTTATTAAGATAAACATTCTGACCAAATTTCATAAAGATTGGATGAAAACTGCGACCTCTATTGTCTACATAAGGTTTTTCTATTATTTTACCTATTATGTGACCTAGTTTTTGACCTAGTGACCTAGTTTTTGACCCAAGATGACCCAAATACAAGCCCAACCCAGATTTTATCTTGATAAACATTCTGACCAAATTTCATAAAGATTGGATGAACACTGTGACCTCTACTGTCTACACAAACAAATTGTTGACGGACGCACACACACACGCACATACGGACGCCAGACATCACACGGTCACATAAGCTCACCATGTCACCTCGTGACAGGTGAGCTAAAAATATAAAGATATTTTAAAGTTATAGCAGGATCCAGAAAACCACCATTTTTAGTAGTATTTCTTGTCTATTTGTTGCCATAGCAACCAGAATTTTGGCGAATGAACAAAATGAAATGACGTGCATAATGTCCATATTGCCATCTATCCATGTTCCAAGTATCATAAAAAAAATATTAAGAAATTTTTAAGTTATCGCAGTTGACGGACGGACGCACACACACACGCACATACGGACGCCGGACATCACACGGTCACATAAGCTCTACATGTCACTTCGTGACAGGTGAGCTAAAAATATAAAGAGTTTTAAAGTTAAAGCAGGATCCAAAAAACCACCATTTTTAGTAGTATTTCTTGTCTATTTGTTGCCATAGCAACCAGAATTTTTGACGTATGAACAAAATGAAATGATGTGCATAATGTCCATATTGCTATCTATCCATGTTCCAAGTTTCATGAAACAAGAGGGCCAAGATGGCCCTAGTTCGCTCACCTGAGAGGAGTCGGTTCATTCAATCTTTACCTAATGTCAAACATGACCTAGATATTGACCAGACAAACATCCTGGTCAAGTTTCATCATTATTGAACCAAAACTCTGGCGTAGAGTGTTTTTGTTTTTGAAGATTTGAAATGGTGACCTATATTTCGAGTTTACCCCCTAAAACATCAAACTTTGCTTACAAGGATTTTGTATAATACAATGAAAATTTGGACAATCTAAGGGCAATAATTATGGCATTAATTATGTGATTTTGCTCATCATCAAACTTGACTGAGATCTTTCAGCAACTTTGATAAAGAATGCTTGAGAAATGTGAATGCTAGAGTGTTAACAAACCAAATGTGGACGGACGGACAGCTGACAAAGACCTATCCTAAAACCTCACCTGAGCAATCAGGTGAGCTAAAAAGTGTGTTTCACCGATCTGAGCCATTTTCCAACTTATCCAAGAAATCAATAAAAGCAATGAATTGACTAAGTTTCACGATGATTAGGCAAAAAATGTGACTTCTATAGTGTTCGATCACAAGGTTTCTCTCTATATAGTCACATAAGGAAAACTGCCCCACCCCCTGGCAGCCATGTTTATTGACCCATCGGGACCATTTGCAAACTCATCTGAGATAGATATAAAACAAATCTTTTCACCAAGTTTCATGATGATTGGGCAAAAAATGTGACTTCTAGAGTGTTCACAAGCTTTTTTTTACTATATAAATATAAGAAAACTGAACCCCCCCCAGGCAGCCATGTTATTCAACTGACCGGAACCATTTTCCAACTCAACTCTCGTATCAAGTAAACAAATGTTCTTACGAAATTTCATGAAAATTGGGCAAAAAATGTGACTTCTAGAGTGTTCACATGTTTTCACTATATACATAGAGAGAAAAATGCCCCGCCCACTAGCGGCCATGTTTTTTCACCGATCTGGACCATTTTCGAACTTGTCCGAGAAATAAAAAAAAACAATGTTTTGATTAACTTTCATGATGATTGGGCAAAAATTGTGACTTCTAGAGTGTTTACAAGATTTCTCTATAGCCATTTAAGGAAAACTGCCTCGCCCACAGGCGGCCATGTTTTTCAATGGACCGGAACCACTTTTTAACTCAACCACCATATCATTAACACAGACATATAGACAAAGTTAAATGAAGATTGGGCATTAAATGTGACTTCTACAGTGTTTAAAAGCTTTGTCTTTTTTTTTACCTAGTGACCTAGTTTTTGACCCAACATGATCCAGTTTCAAACTCAATCGAGATTTCATTGGGACTAATCTTCTGACCAAGTTTCATGAAGATCGGACAATAAATGTGGCCTCTAGAGTGTTTACAAACAAATGTGGACGGATGGACGACAGACAAAGACCAGTCACAAAAGATCACCTGAGCAATCAGGTGAGCTAAAAACAAGAGCTGTCACCATATGATGACATATGCCCCCTATAAACGCTTTTATAGAAGTTATAGTATTTTTCCAAACCTAAACGCAGATTTTGAAACCTAAACGCGGACCCTAAGTTCAATATCAAGGTAACAGGGGTTAAATTTGTGTGCGTATGGAAAGGCCTCGTCCATATAAACATGCATACCAAATATGAAGGTTATATCTCAAGGGACATAGAAGTTATGAGCATTTTTCGAAACCTAAATGCAGATTTCGAAACCTAAACGCGGACCCTAAGTTCAAGGTCAAGGGGTAAAAAATTGTGTGCGTAAGGAAAGGCCTTGTCCATATACACATGCATACCAAATATGAAGGTTATATCTCAAGGGACATAGAAGTTATGAGCATTTTTCAAAACCTAAACACAGATTTTGAAACCTAAACACGGAGCCTAAGTTCAAGGTTTAGGTCACAGGGGTGAAATTTTTTGTGCGTATGGAAAGGCCTCCTCCATATACACATGCATACCAAATATGAAGGTTCTATCTCAAGGGACATAGAAGTTATGAGCATTTTTCAAAACTTAAATGCAGATTTCGAAACCTAAACGCGGACCCTAAGTTCAAGGTTTAGGTCACAGGGCAGGGGTTTTTTTTAAGAAAAAGGGGAAGACGCTGGACGCTGGGTAAAAGGGGAAAATCGAGCGCGAAAGAGACATATTTGGGGAAAAAATAAAAACTGTTCAATTCAATGTCTAAAACTCGCCTACAGACTTCAGGGTGTTTTTTTTAGAAAAAGAGGCATGTCTCTGACCTTTTTGTTCTTTAACACATGAACAAGTATGATATTAAAGTCAAAGTCCTAAATAAAGTTGCAGGGGTAGATCTAAGAATGGGAAATGTTTTCAACTGGGGCCGGGGAACGATGTCAATATTGTGATTTCAATTTCATGATGAATGGGTTGACTATCTAGATCTGCTACAGTATTGGAAGGGAAAGATGCAGCAGCTGCCGATTGTCTACTTTCACAATAATCCAACAGTATTAATCGATGTTGATTACATGTACCTCCAAATCCTGCTGGGTTTCAACAGTTTTTGATGATTCATTCTTAAAAATGCGTCAACGCAATTAATATTTTTCGAGTCCGAACGTTTTATTTTGTTCATGTATGAAGCCAATTGTGAGACTTTTTTCTGTTTTAATGTTTATATCTTGGCTTTCACATAACCCCGATGAAAATTCGACTGTTTTCTGGTAATTAATTGACGAAACACCCTTCTCGCGCAAGACCGGAATCCAGTAAAATAGTCACATGATTAATACATTAGTTGCCCGGTTTCCATGACGTAATTTAAGAGCTATATATAGAATCACTGGGATTCCCAGATTTGAGTGTTCGTCGGGAGAGAGAGAGAGAGAGAGAGAGAGCGAGATCGTTGTACATGGTACAAATTGGAAGTGTCGACTTCCCAAAAGAAAAAAAAACATTTCTTTGAGGGTAAAATATTATATTTTGGTGAAAAATTATATATTTTTGAGGGGAAATGGTAGTTTTAGGTGAAAAATTCTGGTAGGGGAAGACGCCGAATATCCGCATCACTTTCTTAGTGAAAAAAAACCCTGCAGGGGTGAAATTTTTTGTGCGTATGGAAAAGCCTCGTCCATATACACATGCATACCAAATATGAAGGTTATATCTCAAGGGACATAGAAGTTATGAGCATTTTTCGAAACTTAAACGCAGATTTCGAAACCTAAACACGGACCCTAAGTTCAAGGTCAAGGTCACAGGGGTGAAATTTTTTGAGCGTATAGAATGGCCTCGTCTATATACACATGCATACCAAATATGAAGGCTATATCTCAAGGGACATAGAAGTTATGAGCATTTATCGAAACTTTAACGCAGATTTCGAAACCTTAACGCGGACCCTAAGTTCAAGGTCATAGGGGTGAAAAATTTGTGCATATGGAAAGGCCTTGTTCATATACACATGCATATCAAATATGAAGGTTATATCTCAAGGGACATAGAAGTTATGAGCATTTTACGAAACCTAAACGCAAAGTGTGACGGAAAGACAGACGGACAGACAGACAGACGGACGGACAGTCCGATCACTATATGCCCCCTTTTCTTCGAAAGGGGGCATAAAAAATCTTTGAAATCAAAACAGATTTATCTTCTAATTATTAGCCCTAGATCAGTATAACAGCACAGAGTGTTCACAATTAGAAAACATTATTGAATATACCCTATTTACATTTAAAATTATCACCATTTAAGTAAGCCTCATTTTCCCAATTTTGCCAAAAAGGACGCTCAAATTCCCAATCCCACTGGTATAGGTCATATTTTCAAAATGACAAGAAAAAGCCCTGTATATGCCTCGTACTTACAATTTTTGTACTTTGTTCACCAGATAGTTGCACTTCTGAGTAGTTTTTTAGCTCAATCTTCTTGCTGAGTTCCTTGTAGACAGCGTCTATAGAGTGCTGAGAATCAATCTTCACTAGGACACTGGCATTGGCAATTTGGGTATAGTGTTTGATGAAGTCCCTGTAACTTGTGAAGTCAGGTGCCCTCCCTTTGTTACTCGTCAGGTGGCCACTTAATACATCTTTATTTAAAGCAGTCGATTCACCGGGTTCTTTGCTGGAGTCTGTCTGTCCCTGATGTATTTTTGGGTGAGCTTGAACCACTAGACCTGCTAAAAAGGCCAATCCTTGCAGCTGTCACAGAAAGTCTAGAACACATTGTCTATCAATACTAATATGCCCAAATTGGCTTGAACATGTCCAAATGTAAGGCCAAAAAAAATAGGTCCATTTCTGGTCTCATTGGAAAAAAAAGGGTCAGTAGGTAGGGATTGGAAGGTTACGTAAGCTTAAACCGGTAATAAGAAATACATGTATATATATGCTTTGTTTGCTTGATATTACATCTATGATCTTATATGAACAAAAATGAACAAATTTTTTTGCGACCCCAATAAAAATTTGAGGGTTGGCGCCAATTCGGGAGACACGGTCGGGTGACTGGAAACGGACCTTTTTTTTTGGCCTAAGTATTTAATTCCATGAATTTTTGTTAACAGCAGGTGATGACATTAGCATGAATTTTTAAAATAGTTCTCACACTAGGTAATTTCCAATAATGTGTGTGTAAATCGATTTCTATAAAGTTTTCATGTTTTTTATAATTAATATACTTAAGTAAGAGGGGCCTCATTTGTAATGCATTTTTAGTATTTTCCTATTAAGTTAGCAATATGAAATCATATACAAAATCAGAGGAAATATATGTATTTCCCAGTTATGCAATCATTATACAATGTACATGGATTTGCAACTGAGGTTTGTGCTTTGGAGAAAGGGCATGGCTTGATATCAGCAGCATTCCAGCTAGGTCTAAACAGAGGGGCACAGCACCCTGCCTCACCAAGGTCACAACCTTCAAAGGAATCAACTATGCCCCCTTTTTTTTATTTGATCACATTATTATACAGGAAAATATATTTAAATATTCAATTAAGTATTTCTTTGTTTGAAAAAAGTCCACAGGAATTATATGACCCTGAGCGCTTAAGTGCCCTTTTGACAAATTACCACTATTCGCTTTTCATATTGCACAAGAGAACTAGATAAGTACTAGCATACTTACAATATTCAAAAGAAACACAATTTTTTCAAGTACTAGTCATAATTGCTCACAAAAATTGTGAATCAAGAAAATTTTTGTAACTCTTAAAATTTCCATAAAACATTTCAAAAATTGTGCACCTGTTTTAGATCGAGATAATCACACATTAGCTCAAGGTTAGTCTGGTCCAATGTTATCACGTCTCCAACAGGAGTTAGTAATTGAACCAGTTTATATTAATAAATTATTTTTGTTTGCTAAAATTTATTTATTATGTATATTTTATAGTGTAAACTGGTATGTGGTGATACATTTCTGTCTGTTTCATAGTGTGTTTTTGAACTCTTAAGTTCAATTAGCTAAAGAAACTTCGGCATACAGTTTATATAGTATTGACAGACTTGTACGCTGAAGCGAAACCCGTATCGAAATCAACCAGAGTCATTACATATTTATGTCACGCTATAAATCAAAGACAGTTCATTTTCTTGGATACATTTCTTCATGTATTGGTGAATGAATATAAATTACTGCATCGGGGCATATTTTAAGGTTAAAATGTTACAAATGCATCTTACAATAGATGAAAATAACTCTCATCAGCCTGAAATTCACAATATTTTCGCCATTGTCGCTTTGTCACGTGACGAGTTTTCATTTGGATACTTTCGGATCAACCTGAACATTTTTTGCTGAAGTTGTAAACATAACTTTCGTTTTCTAAAATCTATTATTTGTGATTAACAACTTCCGTCTGGTGGATAAAAACACTGATTCAAAGTGAATTTGGTAATTTTAAATAATTTTTACTTTGAGTTTGTATTAACACTACAATTTGTTTACAAAACAAGCAAGAATAATTTAAAATATCGGGAAATGTCATTCTGAATTTGAAAACACTTGAGCACATGGTATGTTACTAAAAATAGTAATAACATCATATGACCGTGAAATCTCGGGAGATTCACATTTCAATCATGTCTGTCGCATCGCTGCTTTTCTCGATATGTTAGAGCAGACAGGGTTTTTTTTGGCCTGATTTTATAGCCGAAATTCGGCTATGTTCCCAATCCCAAAAAGTATACTTTTTTCCCAAAATGTGGCAAAAAATTCCCAATTTCCAAAAAAAAAAAAAAAATTTTTTTTTTTTTTTTAGAAAGAAGTCTTATGTGTATTTTATCTCAATTGTAATTCAATTACATCTAACAAAGTATTATATGATTTTTTTCTTTTAATTTGAATGATTGTAAAGAGTTATATCAAATTTAGTATTTCCCTAATCAGTGGACTTTTCGTGTGGAAAAAAAGGCTAATGAATTTATTTTCCCAATTTCATGAAAATGCCGATAAAATTCCCAATTCCAAAGCCATGGGCTATCTTCCCAAAAAGTGATAAAAAAAACCTGGCAGAAACGATAAATTTTAAATGTTTAAGATAGTATTTTGTGAAAGAATATATCAGTAAAATGTGAAAAATGTCAATCTTTTCGATCAAGTGGCTGATTTAGGCCAATAAATGCATTTAAAAGCTGTTTTGGACTGGTCTTTATTAACGGTCAACTTTTGGGGAATTTCTGGTTGACTTTCCTAATGGGGTTGGTCCATAGCTTTAATAATCATAAAAAGCGACTTTTAAAGGGGTGCCGGTCAACTCGTACCTAAGTCAACTCGCACGATAGTCAACTTGCACGTTTTTTGGTCAACTCGCACGGCATTTCTGGTCAACTCGCAGGGCATTTCTGGTCAACTCGCACTTTTTGAAGTCAACTCGTACCCCCCCCAAAAAATATATATAGAAATAGATGTAATATGATCAGTTTATAAGTAGTTAATAAGTATTAATAATTGAAATTATGTCCTTTTTTTAATAATCTGAGTATTATGGTTGCCACATTTAATGGCTCTTTTACACTTGTGGTCGGTGTTGTTCACGGGTTATATGAATGTGTGCAAGAGGTGTGAAAGGTCTTATATCCTTGTTGTATAAACAAAAATTAAAATCGCAAAACATTAATCAATTAAACTTAATTGGTATGATAATTAATCAGTGATACTTTAATGTTTGTCACAACACATTGTGACGATAATCGAAATCGTGTTAGTGATGTTTTGTATTTTTTATTTCTACATGTAATTTGTTATAAAGTCAAGTAGTTATCTCAATATACCAGCTTCGCTTGAAGTTATTCAATAAACGTTGTTTAATTGTAATGTAGATGAATGTTTGTTTTTATGATATCACTTGATCCAAGTAATTAACCAATAGCGGAATGTATGTAGTTGTCAATTATGAATAGCGGGTATAATGCCGGCAACGATTTGTAGATTTTACTTCATGATATATACTTGCCTGACTGAAATATACATAAGGATATTATTCCCGTATTAATATCAACAATCCGCTAAAAATAGAACCCACGTGATCTTTACCATTATCACGTGGTTTAAAACCTCCTTTATTATATACCATGTGTAAATCCCATTCGTCAGTTTTATTTCCGGCGACAAACAAATCACATGTATCAACTTTCCGTATCGTTTCGGATATTTTTGTCCAGTTTATTGTGTTTATTGTGTTTAGGAATATTTTATTTGGATTTTGGCGAGTGTTTGCGTGATTATGGCTAATGCAGCACTTTCTTAAAACAATGATTCACTTTCTGGTGAGGAAAATGACAACGTCATTTTGGTCAAGAGTGGCCGGTCAAAGTCGACGTCTTCGAAATCAAAACAAGAGGGCCATGATGGCCCTGAATCGCTCACCTGACTAACCGAATACACTCCCAACCCAGATTTCATCAAGATAAACATTCTGACCAAATTTCATAAAGATTAGATGAAAACTGTGACCTCTATTGTCTACACAAGGTTTTTCTATTATCTGACCTAGTGACCTTGTTTTTGACCCCAGGTGACCCAAATACAATCCCAACCTCGATTTCATCCAAATAAACATTCTGATCAAATTTTATAAAGATTGGATGAAAACTGTGACCTCTATTGTCTACACAAGGTTTTTTCTATTATTTGACCTAGTGACCTAGTTTTTGACCCCAGATGACCCAAATACATTTCCAACCCAGATTTTATCAAGATAAACATTCTGACCAAATTTCATAAAGATTGGATGAAAACTGTGACCTCTATTGCCTATACAATGTTTTTCTATTATTTGACCTAGTGACCTAGTTTTTGATCTAGTGACTTAATTTTTGACCTAGTGACCTAGATTTTGACCCCAGATGACTCAAATACAATCCCAACCCAGATTTCATCAAGATAAACATTCTGACCAAATTTCATAAAGATTGGATGAAAACTGTGACCTCTACTGTCTACACAAATAAATTGTTGACGGTTTTTCTATTATTTGATCTAGTGACCTAGTTTTTTACCTCAGATGACCCAAATACAATCCAAACCCAGATTTCATCAATATATACATTCTGACCAAATTTTATAAAGATAAGATGAAAACTGCAACCTCTATTGTCTATACAAGGTTTTTATATTATTTGACCTAGTTTTTGACCTAGTGACCTAGTTTTTGATCCTAGATGACCCAAATACAATCCCAACCCAGATTTTATCAAGATAAACATTCTGACCAAATTTCATAAAGATTGAATGAAAACTGTGACCTCTACTGTCCTGACTAATGGGGTTGTGTACCCTCGGGACTTCGGTTAATAAACCATTGCCCGAGCACACTGCTTAACATATAACACTCTGCATTTAAAAGGTCGAAAACGGCCATAAAATGGACAGCCCGATTTTACTGGGCTGTACCATTGATACAAATATAAATCTTTGCAGTGTTGGTGCAGTGCTTTAATAACAAGGGACAAAATTGTCACAAAACCAGGTTTTCATTGTGAAAAAAAATCTGATAAAGGGAGACAACTCAAACTGAACTTTTGAAATGAACAAACAAAATTAACCCCCTTTGTATGTTTGTTTTAAAATAAATCTATTTTTAGTCGTGGCGACCTTGACATTGGAGATATTGACGTGATTCTTTCGTGCGACACACCGTCCCATGATGGTGAACAAATGTGCCAAATGATTTTAAAATCTCATAATGAATGACATAGTTATAGCCCAGACAAGCTCATTTATGGCTATTTTTTACCTTTGAACTCAAAGTGTGACCTTGACCTTGGAGATATTGACGTAATTTTTTCGCGCGACACACCGTCTAATGATGGTTAACAAATGTGCCAAATGATTTTAAAATCTCACAATGAACGACAAAGTTATGGCCCGGACAAGCTTGTTCCGCCCGCCCGCCTGCATTCGCCAATCTAATAACCAGTTTTTTCCTTCGGAAAACCTGGTTAAAAACCTGGTTAAAAATCTAGTAGTTTAAAGAATAGCTTTACACTGGCTGAGCCTAATGCTGTTAAAAAGCGGCGTTTGTACTGATTAATATACTTTTAAAACGATGGCGCTGATTGGCCGAAATTTCTTATTAAGAATTACAAATAGGTCAATCCGTTTAAAAATAGAAATTTTCCCACGGCGGACGACCTTGATATTGCACTTTACAACTGAGGAGCTGCGCCATGAGCGCATGATACGCCCGTCGTTCGCCAATGAAGTAGTAAGGTAATAAATAACCCTTTGAATCATTTTTTTACTTCAGTTTATTTGTATTTGAATACATGGTTTATTTTATAAGTACATGAGCATGGAGCGCCGTCTCCTTGACATTCATACCATATCTTTTTTTGAGTATATGTATGCATTTCTTTAGAGGATATGGAGTTGAAGTAAACCTGTTATAGATATTTTGACCAATAATAAAAGAGAAATGTAGATGGGTAAGTGGTAGTGTACAATCGGAATAGAAAAAAGCTCACCTTGTTCAATTTTTCAGGGATACTATTTCAATGGAGCATAATGTATCATCTTGCAACATCAATTTAGATATTAAGATTGTGTTGAAATTTGAAAAAAATCCATCGAAGGATATTTGAGCTACAGTAGGACATTCAATGAAATCACGAAATTTTGACGAACAAAGTCCCATAACTCTGGAACGACAATTCAGAATTCCGTCAAAAACGAAAGGGGATCAGGGTTTATCAATATTAAGATTGTGTTGAAATTTGAAAAAAATCCATCGAAGGATATTTGAGCTACAGTAGGACATTCAATGAAATCACGAAATTTTGACGAACAAAGTCCCATAACTCTGGAACGACAATTCAGAATTCCGTCAAAAACGAAAGGGGATCAGGGTTTATCAATATTAAGATTGTGTTGAAATTTGAAAAAAATCCATTGAAGGATATTTGAGCTACAGTAGGACATTCAATGAAATCACGAAATTTTGACGAACAAAGTCCCATAACTCTGGAACGACAATTCAGAATTCCGTCAAAAACGAAAGGGGATCAGGGTTTATCAATATTAAGATTGTGTTGAAATTTGAAAAAAATCCATCGAAGGATATTTGAGCTACAGTAGGACATTCAATGAAATCACGAAATTTTGACGAACAAAGTCCCATAACTCTGGAACGACAATTCAGAATTCCGTCAAAAACGAAAGGGGATCAGGGTTTATCAATATTAAGATTGTGTTAAAATTTGAAGAAAATCTGTCAAAGGATATTTGACGTAGCGTACGACATTAACAGACGGACGGACGGACAGACGGACGGACGGACGGACAGACACGGGGTATACCATAATACGTCCCGTCATAGACGGGCGTATAAAAAGTAAACAGTAATAATTTCTATGCAGGAAATATAGAAATGAAAGAAAAAGGATGAATAAATCGAAAAGAACTTGGACTTGTTTAATAGTAATAAATTACTATGTTTATGTTATGTTACTATACTTCTTATTAATTATTATTATTCATATGATGTTGTTATTGTATGTTGTTGTTTTGTTTTGTTTTTAAGAAGGAGGAAGAGAAAGAATAGCCCAATTTTTATAAGTAAAGATGGTGAAAACACACATACTGTTGTATGTGGCATCATCATTACTAGACCCACTGTTCAGTATATACTGCAATGGGTTTGTTGGAGTCTTTAGACTTTGTGATCTGTGGTTTTATTGTTAAAATTAACATAATAATACTTTTAATTCAATGTTTCTAGGAAGAGAAAAGATTACACGAAAGTGTGATATGTATAATAGATGCAAAAATTATTAATATTTTAGGTTTTTTCAGATCATGCACATAGTGATTCAACATTGCCACTATATATCTACATACATGATAAAACTATAGATAGGTGTAGTTTGGTGTTTGTGTTAAATGTTATACTAGGAGTTCTAAGCGATGGTAAGATATAGAGATTTGTAAACCTTAATTAATAGGGGAAGGTAGAGCCTGTTTTAACAGATCTCATAAGAAAAACGGAAGGGGATATGCATGTAAACATGCAATTATATAGTTTCTAACAAACAATTGAGATTGGTTATGCAATATAGTTATAAATTAAATACGTTACTAGTTTGGATAAGGTACAAGTTGACTTAGGTACGAGTTGACTTCCGTGCGAGTTGACCAAACAACGTGCGAGTTGACAACAGTGATTTTTTTGCTTTAATTTGTTACAGCCTGTGCCTTTTGAATTGGGAAAATTAGCGCGATAAACCGTGAAATTGGGAAAAATAGCGCGATAAACCATGAAATTGGGAAAAATTAAGCATTATAAATAGGATTTTAAGTAACAGAAGTGATATTGTTTTTAAGTGCATGTTCAGGGAGTTTTCTAGAAAAGGAGTCTGGTCAAATTGTTTTTTTTTTAATCAATAAAAGTGGCAAGTTTGGTAATGATTTATGGACAAAAATGACTAAATTCAAGTTATATATATTGTAAGATGTTTAAAAATAAAGTTGAGACCTAGATTTAAGAAATCATAATTAAGTTATATGAGATTTCTTTCTAAAAAAAAAAAAAAAAATTTTTTTTTTTTTTTTTTTTTTTTTTTGGAAGTTTGGCTTTTTTGGGGAAATTTTGGTCAGAATTTTGGGAAAAAACGTGTATTTTTGCGATTGGGAAGCAGCCGAAATTCGGCTGTAAATTTGAGCAAAAAAAATCACTGGACTACCATGCGAGTTGACTTAGGTACGACTTGACTGTAAACCCTTTTAAAGTTATGGTAGCCAGAAATAAAGTTCAATACTCCAATGATTTCATTTGCAATTTGAACAGTTAATGCGGCACACATGTACTAGAATGGGACAAAACAGTAGTAAAGTTTTAACTGTTGATTTGTAAATACTAACGCTACATGAAAAGCGCTACATTTTCCAATGTAGAACCTAGTTTCAGATGTCAGTTAATTTTTAAGTTACTAACTTTTAAAATTGACCTTGATGCAATATTCAAACCATAGTATGAATGTGTTTATGATATGATAAAGAAAGCTGCTTTAGCATAGGCGCTCGATGTCAATGACAATGTTTTTTTTATAATTTATTTATTTTTTAGTTACCCGTTGTTTATTATAATGCATACACATACAAAATTAATCAAAAAAATCTTCTGACAAAATGTCTTCTTAAAAAAAGAAAGTTCTAGTATGTACATAGATATTGACAAGGTAAATCACTCGCCTTTTTCTAAAGCAACGGAAGTGCGTCATTATGCATAATTGAATCGCGGTCACCCCACTCTCTTATTGAAATGCGCGCGCAGGCCGGGAACCTCGCTCTTTCTCTATCTACTTACAGTTTCAACAGAAACATCTCCAGACGATGTGATAAATCCTTGTAACTATTGTTTCACTCAATTAATGGGGCAATCAACAAAAGATATTGTAAATTGCATACACATGAATCATTCCTTACCAATTGTTTAACTTGATTTCGTCTGCCATGGTGATTTCCAGAAAAAAAATCAGCACGTCAAAAATCAAATCTGGCGCCCATTGTGTTTAGCGGCTGTTTTTGTGTATAAAGAGCGAGGTTCCCGGCCTGGGCCCGCATGTCAATAAGAGAGCGGGGTGACAGCGATTTAATTATGCATAATGATGCACTTCTGTTGCTTTTGAAAATGGCAAGTGATTATCTTGTCAATATCTATACATAAATAGTCTAACTATCTTTTTTTAAGAAAAAGTTTTGTCGGAAGATTTTTTTTATTAATTTAGTATGTGTATGCATTATAATGTATTAATTAACAACGGGTAACTTAGTTCTGGCAACCATAACTTTAAATGTCGCTTTTTATGATTTTTGACTGGCGCGACTTTATAGTTATGGACCAACCCCATTAGGAAAGTCAACCAGAAATTCCCGAAAAGTTGACAGTTAACAAAGACCGGTCCAAAACAGCTTTTAAATGCAGTTATTGGCCCAAATCAACCACTTGATCGGAAAGATTGACATTTTCACATTTAACTGATATAATCTTTCACAAAATACTATCTTAAACATTTAAAATTTATCTATTCTACTTTTACATATCCAGAAAAACAGCGATGTGACAGTCTTACTTGAAATGCGAGTCTCACGAGATTTCACGGTCATATGACGTTATTTCTATTTTTAGTAACATACCATGTGCTCAAGTGTTTTCAAATTCAGAATGACATTTCCCGGTATTTTAGATTATTCTGGCTTGTTTTGTAAACAAATTGTAATGTAAATACAAACTCAAAGAAAATATTATTTAAAACTACCTGATTCACACTGAAATCAGTCTTATAATCCACCAGAAGTAAGTTGTTTATCACTAATAAAAGATTTCAAAAAACGAAAGTAATGTTTACAATTTCAGCAAATAATGTAAAGGTCGATCCGAAAGTATCCAAATGAAAACTCGTCACGTGACAAAGCGACAATGGCGTCAAAATTGTGAATTTCAGACTGATGAGAGTTATTTTCATATATTGTAAGATGCATTTGAAACATTTGAACCTTAAAATAATCCCCGATGCAGTAATTTATATTCATTCACCAATATATGTAGAAATGTATCCAAGAAAATGAACTTTCTTTGATTTATAGCGTGGCATAAATATGTTATGACTCTGGTTGACTTTCGATACGGGGTTAGCTTCAGCGTACAGGTCTGTCAATACTATATAAACTGTACGCTGAAGTTTCTTTAGCTACGGGTAACTAAAAAAAAAATTTAAAAAAAATTATTAAAAAAACATTGTCATTGACATCGAGCGCCTATGAAAGAAAGTAGTCTACCTGTCTTTGTCCACTGTTTTGGCCTAAACATGTGCTTTCCAATATGTATTTGGTTCATATACAGCTTGCAACAAGATCTAAATACTAAAATGATCCTCGCATGTGACAACGCCATGGCCCCAGCCATATTGGTTTTCGCCTAAAATGCTATGCCTTATGTTGCAGGCTAAAATACACTGTTTTTAGTCAAACATGGCAGTTGTTCCAGCGGTCAACATTCTACCAAGCTGTTCACATGAAGTGTATTACTGTGTTTTCTGATTCAAGATTTCATCCTTGTTATTACCACTTAGAAATCACGATCATCTTCATCAGCTGCAGCAGCAGTATCATCAGCATTAACTTTAACATAACTTCCCAACTGCGAGTCCAATGCTGGGGGGGGGGGGGACCCGGCCACATAGCTTGTGTGGGGACCGTAAATAAAATCCTTCCGACGGGAAATCCGCCCTACTTTTTATGATCTTTATAATCATTTCAAGATACAGTTATCAGTTACACGGGCGCCACCTATTTTTGCGATGTATTTATAAATGAGCCTATGCTACTCCCGAGGTTGCGCTAGGACCGGATGTTTTGAATTTCACGGATAATTCTTCACGGTGAGTAGGTTTTATATGTTTGTCCAACATATTTCGCAATATTTTAAAAATCGGGCAATGTAGTGCGATTTATCGAAGATTAATTCAGCCACACATGTACAGAAATATGCAATCACAACCCGTTTGGAAACTTAAGGACATTTATAAGTTGTGGCATGGTGGAGTTTTTTTTTTAAAGCAAATCGATGTATTTTACCTGTGTGACGAGCACATTTCCACCCGAATATAGCTCGAATGACAACAAACGATTGCGTAAAACATATACTAGTCACTGCATGAAAAAACACAGTGGCTTCTTGCAGATCTTATATATAATTGTGTATTTTTCCAAAAGAGATGGGGCCAATGCCAAGGAGGTGGAGCAAAGGACATGAGGTGGCACCAATGCATGATATATAACTCATAACATAACTTACATTTGATAGATAATGTTCCTTTTTCGTGTTTATTTTTATTTTTCAACGTAAATACTTAAAAACCAAATCTATACAAAACATATACACATTTTGTAAAAAAAAACGAGATGCAAATATGTAAATTTATAAGAAAGCAACTCAATTAAGAAGTCAATAACCTGAAAATCATAGTGTATGATGAAGATTCAAAATATGTAATATTCAATAAATCCAATAGATTAATTATCAACAATCTCAAAATATTTTTTATTAAACAAATATGTTTATACAATAACCAAATTCACGTAGTAATTGAAAGATGCTACTTCTTCTTGAAATGATGAATTATGTTTCCTTTTCCAGTTGCTTAATTCACTTTAAGCTAAGACCTATAAATATATGTATATTGGTAGATCTTTGACTAAAAAGCAATGGTCAGCGAATCTTAAATAGGCTAACATATGACGTTTCTGCAAACAATTGGGATAGCTTTGGCTTTAATCGTTCTTTTCTCGAGCTTTTTTTGCAGTTTTATAGTATATTCAATAACAGATCTTCAATATATTTTTGCAACACATGTTTCTTTAAAAATATGTAGACTTCACTTTTTTATTATATTTCATTAATATCGAACTTAGAAAACCTGGAATACAACACTGAAAATTAAAATAGCTGAACATGTGTATTGGCGCCACCTCTTGTCATTAGCGCCACCTGCTTTGCATATGCTCCATATCTTTTGGAAAAAACACCAAATTATCTATTAGATCGAAAAGAAGTCAATGCCTTTGTGCATGGAACAACTTATACATGTTCAAAGCAATGATTTGATGTTGTTAGATATTTCATTAGGAGGAAATTTTCTCTTTACACAATCATGCAAAATACATCGAATTTCTGTTAAAATCTTCACCATGCCACAACTTATAGGTCATCACGTTTCCAAATGGTTTGTTCATATATGTTTCTGTACATGTGTGGATGAATAAATTTCGCTGAATCGCAGTACATTGCCAGATTTAAAAATAATACGAAATATGTTGGGAAAAAAAACGTTTAACACTAACTCATTCTGTATAATTATCCGTGACATTTAATATCAAAGCGCTGAAGGCACTGAATTTGTTCGCTGTTGTATAATCTTAGACGCAACTCAGTTTTCAAAATTATGTTATAGCTTTTTATATCGCAAGTTGGAAATGATCACAAACCATTCAAATTTATAAAGAGTGTGTCCTAAACACAGGTCGAGATGTGTGTGTGTGTGTTTTTTTCAAATCATTGATACAGTTAATCAGTGTGCACAGGCTAATCATATTTTACATGCAGTTTTCCCTGAAAGCGGCCAATATGTACAGATTTCAATGATAAACACTAGATTGGCCAACGTTGTCTTACTACAAGTTGTTAAATACACTCTATGTACTGTACCAGTGAGAACAGGTAGATGCGGTGATTAAAGCAAACGCTTTAAGCATTATTGTCTGCTAAAGTTTACTGGAGTTATCCACACAGGCAGTCACGGGTTACGGTTTTCTGCCGTAGAAAAGTCCATACTGATCCATACTGATTTGCAATATTGCGTCTGCAAAATCCGGTCCTAAGCACCACCTAGGAAATAGCATTGGCTCATTTACCAATGCAGCGAAAAAAAGAGATGGCGCCCATGATTAACGGCCTTGAGTTACTGGCGTAAGTATGTGTACTCAGTGTTGCTAAACATGCCTACCCAGGAAAAGTATTCTTGGTTACCTAACCTTCGTTATATGGCTTAAAATCTGCTGAAAACGGCGAAATTAGCAAGATATAAACTTAACAAACAAAACAGCATTATCACAACAACCACCACCAACATCATCAACATCATCATACTCAGGTCATAACATTTTTGTCTCATATTTTTACCATTCACGTCCGAGTTTTCAAATCTCGCCCATCGTGAATCAATCGCTTGTCTGGACGCATCGCAACCACCTGTCTTGTTGCACCCACTCAACCACTCAATCGTGTACAATGTATCTAGTCTTGCATCACATTCACTTTTCACACTAAGTAAATGACCTTCCACACTCACGTCACTCACTCGTTAACTCACTCATTCACTCACTCCCTGGTCTCACTCAATCGTCTATTGATTTTTGCATCGCAACCGCTTGTAAGATCTGTCGACGGCATATAATCTCACTCATGCCATTGGTTGCTCTCGTATGGTCACTTGTTTTGACCCTTATCCCAATCAATTGCATCATGACACTCGTCTCGTTCTTTGTATTTTAACCCGCATCTACCAGATTTATTCTTATTTTTTCCTTTTATCACTGTGTCCAAATAGTATTGCATTTTGCATCTGACCTCACAAACCATTCACACATTACTGGCGTCAGTCAAAATCATCCAAATTAGAGTTTTCTTCTGAGCAAAGTACGCAGCTGTCATTTTACAAACATTATTTGTTCAGCGTAGAGGAGAATTTTTATATGATCATTTAACATCTTTTAGCTTTTCCATATTCGTCATTTAATGCTTTAAATTAAAACATTTAAACATCTGAAACAAAGAGCTCTTGTATAAAACAAAACTGGCATTTAAAAGGAAATTAAAAATAATACAGTTTACCATACCTTTACTCGAACAACTGACCTTTTGATAAAAAGATATCTTTGCGACTCGGCCAATTCGAGTTCCGGGCTGTAACAACGCCATCATGCAAATTGTACGTCATATAATATAAAGAAGTGAAACTCCAGTTGCTGGAGCAGTATTGAATTCTTATTATATACAATTAGTTGGTCCTTTCTTTAAGGCAAGTGACCGATTGCCAAAACAGCACAAAACAGCACATTACAAAACAACATAAACACATATAAAAAGAATAAAGCTGGGGTTACCGCATTGGAACGGTCAATGCAAAGTAATATCAGAGTATTGCAACAAATATAACAAAACAACAGACACAATCTTAATTATTAAATTGTGTAGCTTTTCTTAGGTTCCATACGTCAAGCAATTTCTAATGATTATTACACACAAGCGAACATAAATAGTGTAGAGTTTTTTTATCTTTTAAATATGCCAAAAAAGTATGGAAAACGTCATTACAACTATTACCGAGTCCAATGATCTAATCAAATCAATGGCTAAAATTTATGAATTAACTGTTTTCATTAATTCACCGTAAAATTGTTGTTTTTTTTAATTATATTTTTAATTTAATTGTCCTTTTATAATGTGTATTGATTTTGTACAATTAATGAGCCTGGACATTAGTACCATGATATTCTAATACATTTATGTTCTTTATATGACGTTTTTAGAAATATACTTGTACATTTTGTTTACAAAGAAATATCAAGTATGTTAAAATTTTCAAATTGATTGAATGAGACTCAAAATATATATTCATATGTCTCGAACATTTTCAAAATAAATTTTTACACTAAGGGGCGATAATATATAGATTTATGACAGAAACATCGTCCCAAATTGAAATAATGTATCTAATATCTAACGGCGTAAAATAAAACAATTGCGGATTTTAAACATTCAATAAACTTACTCAATTGTGTTAAAGGGGCTTTTCACTTCTTTGTTAATTGACAATATTGAAATTACGAAGGTTTCAGATTTTTACATTTTTGTTCTAGATATGATATGTGCGAGGAAGCAGTAATACTGAAGGTTTACTATGCTATAAAATGTCCATTATATGCATTTTTGGACAATTTAACCTGAAAATTATAAAGCCTTACAAACGCAAAACGATTGAATAATTTGGAAAGTTCTGTTGTTATTTTGGTATTCTGTGACATTACGAGGATTGCCTTTATAACGTATAAAATAAACCGTTTTCTTAGTGAGCACGGATGGCCGATTGGTTTAAGTGCTAGACATTTAGTTCACAGGTCAGTGGTTCGAGCCTACATGAAGTTGAGTATTCGGTTTTTGTTTCTTATTTTTTTTGTCTAGTTTTTTTTACTGCAGCTATTTCTTTCAAGTGTTAACATTTATCAGTCTAAAGAATATAATGACAATCTTCAATTCATGCCAAAATCTGTGAAAACGTCCCTTTAAAACAGAGGTAGAGTTTTATTAAAATCCTTGAATTCTTACGAAAAGTAATTTTTATTTACATGAAATGTATTAAATCTAATTGTTTTTTTTTACTTCCACATTTTATTTTTCGGTTTTATTATTCTGACGCATTATTATTCACGTTAGCGTTTACGCGTTCATGCATTTAAGCTATTCACGATTTGTTGTTTTTTTCTTTTGTCATAAGCAAATGTCCTGTTTCGTGTTGTTTCATAATTACGTATCTAGTGGTATACACCTTTCTTAAAGTAAAATATTGGGACAAAAGGTATATAATACTATAAAATGTATTAATTCTATTTAATTCATCTGACAAAAACACATTAAATTTTATGCATTGATGGTAACAGTACATTATTTTTAACACAATTCAATATAAATAGCCTTGTCTGATATTAAATAGCATTCATCTACTCTCTTTATTATTGTTTTTTTAGACAATTATACTAAATTTCAATTTGCCTAAATATTCATGAACCAATTATGTTGATGAAAATTACCGTCGAATTGAGAATACTTTCATTGAAAAAAATCCGAAGCTGTATCTGACAGCTTCATGGTAAAAGTATAAAAATGATTCAGCAAATCTTAAATTAATTATGGTTACCGATGTCACAAAAGCACACATTTGAGAAACCTTGTTAATAGCGAACGAGATAACAATTCTCTTATTTCGGCTATTGTATAGTTATATATGTAGGACATCAGTATTCATTTCCATGTAAGTCGTATTTTAAATCATTAAATGTCTCTTAAAAAAAATTGACTCAAACATATTATAGCAATTAGGAGTTTTTATTAACTAAAATTATACACAAATAGAGATCTTGTTATAATAAGTTTGTTTTTATAATGAAAAGAAAGATTGGCATTGAAAACCAAATTTGTCTTTTGACCATTAGCGTGCAATATGTGTTAAATATGAACTGTCAGTCATCAAGGGTTATTCATTTGAGACCCAGCTACAATTGAAATACGTATTAGTATAATTTTAATGATTCTTCCGTCAGCAACTGAACATTGACGCGTGTTTGGTAACGAAATATCCCGTGACATAATTTGCAACAACTTCCTGATGCTTCAGTTAGTATTGTTTACAATTTATAAAGTGGATTATTGTTAGGCCTGTTGTGCAAACCAATATTCAGCACGAAGTACAAGATTCACGCAACGAATTGTTCGGATTGCCTGTAAGTACATCTGGCTTGTCAAGTTTGCATATAAACACATCACACCTTTATTATGAAAGGATGTTTGTTTGATAGTTATCAAGAATAGTTTCCTTGTTGTTTTGTTTCATTGATATTACGCGACTTCCTTGTATGTTTTGTCATTGCTATCAGGATAGCACATCGCATTACGTATTGTGTAAGATGCTTAAGTATAAAGAGCTTTTTTGGCAAAGTTTGATGTGTGTTAAAGATAAAACAAATGTAGATTGTTTGATGAAAAGAACACTGCTTTTTCAAAATGGGAAGATAAACAACTATATCGTGGATATCTGCATTGCGTGCTACATATCTGGAAGATCGGACTTTTGATAACAGATCGGTTGCAACTGCGCAGTCTACGGTTGAATAATATAAATAGTTAAAAGTACTAAGGCTTACATTGTACTGTAGAAGTTTACTTTTCTTGCTTATATACTAGTTATATTATATTTAATATCAGCGTAACTGTCTGAACAATGTTGATAATGACAGGTTAAAGGTGTTAAACCATAATAATTTGTGGTTAATATTTGAAAGATAATACTATTTTATATATGAGCAAATGTGCACTTATGTTGTGTGCAATTAAAAGCATAACACAGAGTAGAAGCGTCTTCTTCTAATCTAAAGCTAATAGATAAAAGAAAAAAATCAAAGATTTGCAAACTTGCTAATAGTGTTCCCACGTGATCACCATTTTACTTGACAAATACATTGTATGAAGTTACAGTTTACTGATAAATTATCTTTTTTTGAATAATATATATATATATATATATATATATATATATATATATATATATATATATAATAAGATTACGAATTGTTTCAGTATTTGCAAAATTAATTATTATGCATTTACCAACAAATTTCTTCTAAGTGTTTAAACAAATGTCAGTTCATTAGTTAGCATTGTTTTTGTTCACATTACTGATCATCATTATTTATAAATAGAAATAAGTAGTGATGATGTGTTACATTACCTTATATTCTGCTTAATTACTGAAAGTGACACAATTTTATGCATCCTGGATTGAACAATCTGTACGAAATCTTATTGTATCGTGCCTCTGTCTGTTCCTTAACATGTACTTGCTATTGTTTTTCCTGTTTTCCATGTACTCCGATAATCTTTCCAAACCCTTGTGAACCAATCACAATTATTTTCCATTCGAAGAAGCGAAGTGTCAATTAATTGTTATACGATGGATATCTTCACTACCGTTTTATTATTTTTTAATTGTGTGGCCTTGAAGAGAAACATTTTGGTGGATAAATATCCAAAATAGCTATATATTTGTGATGAAATACATGTAGTACTTATTCATTATAAACTTAACACAAATGCCCAATGAACATGAGTGTATTGAAGACATCAAGGGCACTGCGAGATAGTCGATATACTCCACAATGTTATGATGCACATTTCTCGATCATATAATGAGAATTTACTTGAAAGCGTGCAATGATTTAAAATCATTAACTCAATAAAATTTTGTTTTAAGTATAACACTTAAATAATTGATGATAGTATAAAGCAGTTTATTACGGAATCGGCTTTTGATATCAATTATGATTTTCCGCGATATGTAAACGCATCTTTGAATATCGAAAAATTGTTACACATTTGCACTAATTTCGCGTTCTCAATGCTACATGTAAAAATATCACAATAGTTATGCTTCATCGATATCAACATGTTGACGATTCAATCCTTTATGTGCACTACTTTCAAGGCGACGCGTGTTGGCGATCCAGAAATCATTGTTGTTGTTAAAAAGACACTTTGTTTTTCGCATATAAACGATATTGATAACAATATGTTTCCAGAAAATGTATCGCTGGAGAACTTCTTGTATTCTAATTATTTTTCTGATTCACTACTTTTATAACAGAACACAAATTATAAACATAAAATAATCAAAAATGGGATCATTGCACGGGAAGAGTCAATGCTCTAAACGAGTTACCCAGAGGCAATGAAAGACCGCGCATCTAAAACCGTTTTATACAGATGTACACATGCAAATAGACAATCAAAATATGTATACAAAAACGTGACGTCCGAATCGACTATTACCATTTAAGTGCCCTTGTGTCGTAAGTTTCGGTAAACGATTAGGGGGTAGGTTTTAGACTGATGAGATATTACATTATCGAAAAGCGATGTATGTGCATAGTTTTCGTTAATAAATTAAGTGTATTGAAAATCATAAATATGTGTTTTATCTGAATAATACAAACAGAAAGAAATCATACGTTCATGTGTTGTTTTCATTGCACGTAAATAAACAAAAAAAAATGTCACTCAAAATACAAGGACACGTTACTTTTTTAAAACAAATGTTCCAAACAGTTAGATAATACAAGTAACATATGTTAACGTTTTAACAATGTGGTGTTACGTGATTGTGCTTATACATTAATTGGAAATAACGGCGATGAAGCTCTAAAACGAATCAGATACACATGGACAAACTAATCTTACATACAAAAATTACATTTTATCTTTTGTTTTAGTGCTTTTATGAAAAAAGTAAATATTGTCATTTTGATTTTAACCATATTAAAATAATAGAGTAGTAAGCCGTATGAAGATTTCTGCCATTAGGTCTGGCATGTTTGCGGGTTTGAAGAATATCTATTAAAATTATTTTTCTGCTTACTAAATGATTTATTTTGATGTATTTTAAAATCTATTCGTTTACATGTAATGTTTGATATGTATAGATATATTTAACGTTGTTTTTACCTAAAACGGATTTTTTTTTAATCATCGATAAACAAAATATATTACAACAACATGCATGTAATATTATGTGATATAATTTCACGATCCCGCCGTGTGCAGGAAGTTATTTTTAATCTACGCACTCGTTTGTCGACCTACATTCAACAGACGCCGAATCATATAACATTTCTGTATTAGGCCTGAAAATTTGTTTATTCATACTTACCCGACTCAAGCTTTTTCTTTAGTTTACCATCTTGAATTTTCGACCTTGTTTGTCGACATTCACCCATTATTTATTACAATCGCAAAATTAACGTTTACATATTAAAAAGATATGCTGCCATGAGAATTTCAAGATTATCTTTAATCGAACATCCTCATCAAACCGGAAAATGACATGAGTTTACAATTAATACTTTACCGACCAACCTTTTTGTGGAGATATTAGTGGAAACGAACTTTTTATTTTTTGGCCTAAGTCGCCTGTTTGGCTACGATTTTGGTGTTATTTATTGCATAAGCAATCCGGATGCAACTTATTTCAGGTGTACGCATTCGATTTTAACCATATCCTTTCTTTACTTTTAAATGACTATCAAAGGCTGTCAACATGTTGAAATTTGGGACTGAAAGATCAGAGTTCTGGACATTTGGGTTCATCATATTGTCGTTAACTATTACAGCATGTAAGTATTTTTTGTGCAATGTATCTACATACATTTTTTTCATTTGTTTATGTGTTCACAGTAACTACTCTTGGTTTATTCCAGTCTGAAATACCTCAATTTTCTTTTTTGATGTTTAACACCCCATTGATGAATTTTTAAGCGTGTATCTCATAATTTTCCTCCTTTAATTGTTTCAATTTTATGATGGACAATCACACAATGTTCTTTGACATTTTATGATGTGATTATATCAGCTTTTTATACACATTATGTGTTTCATGCATTAAACGCTTTTAATGTCGCATACAAAACATTAAAACACGTATACAGCTGTTAATAAATATTCACTTTGATTATATTTGACAAGCGCTAATATGCGCAAAAAATACAAACCGTCGGCTGAAAGGCACTGACAGCCAGATGTTCCCACTAATACACAGTTAAATTAATTATGTAAACTTCACCCAGTTAATACTTTAAGTATTGCTATATATAATTTGTGTGCATTTCAGAGAAAAGATTTGTATAAAGCTACACAATAAAAACGTATTTGCACGCAAAACTTATCAAGTTTATTTTGATATTCTGCAAAGTATGTCCTAATGAACTTTATTAGGAAACACGAGGCATATTGATTATTTTATTAGATAATGTTTCATATTGTTCAGAATTGGTTTGCAATTCAATACTTTTCATGTATGTACATGTATTAATACGGATAAAATAATCACACAAATAAAAAATCTGCCAAACCTGCTGAAAAATGCTCTGATGTTTCGGAGAAGATTGTTAAACACAACGAAGGCGTGCGACGAACGGCGACTAAACAGAATTGCCTTGACATGAACGCTTTTTCTAATTTTAGCTGACAAAGTAGGGCGCAGCAACCAGCAACCTTGTACAAGCAATTCTTTGTTTAAATGACGAACGGTATCTTTCAGAAATTTTGCATAGGGATAAGGAATTTATGAAATGCTATAATATGCTTTTTATCGTAAAATGGCCTCAATTGTTAATCCAAACTGCAGTCGATCTTATCAAAATAACGCCATTTATACAATTATATAATTACGTGTTACGTGTATGTTTGAATGGTAAATAGTAAATCGGACACCCAAGCAATAGACTTCGACATTAAAAAAATGTTGCATTACTTTTTGTTCATACTTTGTATGTAATTGAACAGCCTTTGACATTCATATTGAGAGGTTACTGTCAATCAAGTCATGAATACAATGCCTATTTTTTGTAAACAGTTGCATTTTAATGATATAAAATCCCAGGATATATACTTTTTACAATGTTATATATTGTTAATATAATTCAACACTATGTGTTGGTATTGCTGGTATTGCTGTTTTATTTCAATCGATTGATCCTACTCATTATTACGGAAATCGCATTTGAGTGCAAAACAAATTATACAAATTTGCATCATATGTATGAATTATTATTTATATATTTATCAATTAAAAGATATTTACAGATGATTCCAAATATCAGGCACAGTGAGGGACTTCATGTTTGTGTCAATTATTATGGATATAACCTATATTTTAAGTATATGTTTTCTAAATTTTTGTCACATGAGTGAGGAGAATACTTAAAAAATAAAGCTTCCTGCCGACAAACATTTAAAGTTCATAAACTAAACTAAAATGAAGGGTTCAGTTTTAAACGACAGCTACATATACATCATGGAATCGGGGTAACAGGGTTAGTATGTAAAAAAATGTTATAAGCAAATAATATATGCATATTCAGATGACAAATGTATATAAAATAATATTAGGTACATGGAAATTAATATAATTATTAGTTATTATACTTAGGACCTACATTTAATTTCTTTTATGATTATTTATTAGTTCTTTAAGTTAACAAGTAATATTTGTACAAAGTTGAATAATCATTTCATTTAAATACTTAGTTGATCTTAGAATCCTTTTAGACAATTCCTATTCACTGTTAAAGAATTCTTAATTATTTTTTGAAATTGATATATAAGTTTACCCATTCATACTCAAATACTTTAATCAAATAACGCTTGATTTATCTGACATTCCAAGAATATATGTTCTGAATTGCCCTTACTTTGTATGCAAAAAGAAAAAATGATCATCGGTCATTTTCAATTTGTTCAAAAGACTATTTGTTCCAAGTATCCTTTGAATTATTCTGTATTGGATGCAGTGAACCTTTACATCATTTGTTATTGAAAAGTGTCTCATAAAATCAGTTTCATTCATTTTTATTAATTATGGTATTAAGTTGTATACCTCATTTCGCTTTAACGGAAGGTTGTTTGTTGTTTTTGTTTGCAATATTGTACAGTCTTTTTGAACCAGATTCCTTTTTCAATTAGTTGCATTAATGGGGGCAAAAAGGGTTTGCTTATTTGTTGGGTAGGATAAGGTATACAATATTTTTTCACATATATATATATATATATATATATATATATTTCTCTTGTCATCCCTATATAATTAATGAATTGTTTTCAAATTGTACATTGTAATGTAATTTATTAACAGAAATAAAGGTCCAATATATATATATATATATATATATATATATATATATATATATATATATATATATATATATATATATATATATATATATATATATATATATATATATATATATATTACATGTTCAGTGAATTCCAACATCAAACCATGACTTGAAGAAAAAACTGTTCCTATCAATATATTTGGATTATAAAAAGTGGATACTACAATAATTCTTCTGCGTTTACTTTTTATTTACTACAATATATTGAGAATCTTTTTAAAACCTCCACCCAACAAGGGTTTGAAACGTTGTTAGATATATTTAAAGCATAATGATATCTGCCGTTAAAAAGTTTATAAGTATCCAAATACAGTTGTGTAATATCTTTCCTATTTCCTCTAAAAGGATTAAACTTGTTGTAACCAGGTAAGTTTCAATGCCGGAAAATGCATCCAGATTTATCATTTTAAAACCTTATTCACTTTATTATTTTACTATTGTTGTAACCTCTATTTAACTATGCCCGTCGTAGATAAAAGTTAGAATAGAAGATTTATTGAATTTAACAAGGTGTTTCGTGGGTTAGGCAGTGATATGAACAAGTGATTGAACATTGACACAATAACACTCTTTCAATTGATTTTGATTTTAAGATTTTTTGTGAAGGTTTTTGTGAAGCATTCATTAAACATTTCAGGAAAATATACAAACTTGAAATTGTATGATTAATACAATCTTTGACGGCTATAAAACGTGAACATATTTTAACAAGCCATAGCTAGACATGCAGTTCATAAAATGAAGTTTCAAGCATATGTGGTATCAGGAAAATTTCATATAAAAATAAAAACAAGTACAACATCTTACTCTTAAATCCATAAATTATATAAATAATCAATATATTTAATTTGTGCACTCAATTATATACGTGAGATAACCCTCCGCCAACGAACTGTGCTACTCTTATCATGCACAACGATTCATACGTCGATAAAGACTTATTCCACAGCAAATTAATATTTGCTCGTTAATATATTTTAACACACTAATTTTATTACATTTCATATATCAAATTCATTGTTTCAAAAATTCAGGTTCTTTTTTATCTGGGCCACTCTTTAAAAACAATAGACTTATACATATCCGAAACTTCTAAACTGTAAAACACTTAAAACGAACAATAACAGATAAACAAGTATAATAAATAATGTATGTGTTGCAGTTGTGAGATTGGTTTCCGCACCTATTTATAATTTGCCTCACATACCTACACTTTTGTTTTATTTAAAGTTTAAATCGAAAGTAATAGTTTCTGACTTATATGAAACAGACTTTATTGAGTGCATAATTTTAAAGTAGCAAAACGGTACAAACTTTTTTTGTATTTAAATTAAGTGTAACAAAACACATCAGGGTAGCGCTTGCTGTAAATATGACGTTGGAAGAGTTAACGACGAAAATATCGTACTTAGACGCTTTAATATGAAACATTGTACTGTTGTTCGGTTAAAACCTTTTTTAATTTAATATTGGGTATTCCTTCTGACAAAAGTCACCAATTGGTTTCGAGGTTTTCAAACTTAATATGCAACAATGTTTTTTTGGTGTTGACAGACGCGTGCACATGGGGCAATTATGATGATTGCTCGTCATGGCCTGGCTGTGATAGAAGCTGTGGGGGAGGCTCCAGGTGCAGGGTTTGCGAATCGTGTTTCTGGAAAATCGACAAAACTTTCTGCGAAAACTGCAATACCTTTTGTTTTAATGGTGGCTCGTTCGTGAATGGCGCATGCACGTGCACGTCTTGGCGATCAGGAGTTTGCTGCGAGCGTGAGTACCATTTAATAGCGGGTTCGGCATTGAAATGACTTTGTATAAAAAACACAACTTCGAAACATTCTACACAAACGAGTCTGTTTTCCTTGTTAATAAGCATTCATATATTTGGATTTTTTTCTGAATAACACGAATCTTAATTTAACGTCTTTACCAACTTAAGAAATGATGCGTAAGTGAATTTGCAGGTTTTGGTCGATATGTGGCCAGAATACGTCGGAAAGTACTACCGAATGTATTTAATTAACTTACCCAATCCCCTACCAGCACAAGTTAATTGTCTAAGAAATAAAACGACTATTTGTAACATCATATGAAGCTTGAAAATTGCATGTACATGCGTTTGTTGGGTAGTGACCGTTCCGGGGCACATTGCAATTAGTCAAGTTTAGCTTCCTTGTTGGGTTGTGACCGTGCCGGGCCAGATTGTATTTAGTAACGTCTATCTTCCTTGTTGGGTAGTGACCGTGCCGGGCCAGATCGTATTTAGTAAAGTCTAGCTTCCTTGTTGGGTAGTGACCGTGCCGGGCCAGATCGTATTTAGTAACGTCTAGCTTCCTTGTTGGGTTGTGACCGTGCTGGGTAGGATTTTAGTTAGTAACATCTATCTTCCTTGTTGTGTAATGACTGTTCCGGGGCGGATTGTAGTTAGTAAAGTCTAGCTTCCTTGTTGGGTAGTGACCGTGCCGGGGCAGATTGTATTTAGTAAAGTCTAGCTTCCTTGTTGGGTAGTGACCGTGCCGGGTCTGATTGTAGTTAGTAACATCTATCTTCCTTGTTGTGTAGTGACCGTCGCGGGGTAGATTGTAGTTAGTAAAGTCTAGCTTCCTTGTTGGGTAGTAACCGTGCCGGGGCAGATTGTATTTAGTAAAGTCTAGCTTCCTTGTTGGGTAGTGACCGTGCCGGGTCAGATTGTAGTTAGTAAAGTCTAGCTTCCTTGTTGGGTAATGACTGTGCCGGGGCAGATTGTAGTTAGTAAAGTCTAGCTTCCTTGTTGGGTAGTGACCGTGCCGGGGCAAATTGTATTTAGTAAAGTCTTTAGTAAGTTATTTTGTTTAAACATATTTATTTCAAACAATGCACTTTTGTTTACATATAATTACAACAAGTAATTTTAGAGATATTCATAAGCATGGAATTATCTTATAATGTTTTGAGCTCATTACCTAATGTATAGAATAACGAAACGATATATTTAAGATACTCCTAATTTTACATTTAAAATATATCAATCCCCAACTGTATACGCAATAAAAAAAGTATTGTTCTCATATTGTACTTCACTTAAGGATTTTGACCGATTGCCAATATTTTACGGAACAAAATGCACAAATAATAACAATGATCATATAACATTCAGAATGCAAGCATGTTACCATCGCAAACTGTCTACCCGGAAGGCAGGAATGCGGTGGTTCCCCAGATGGAATCAGGTGCACACAGTGTGAAAACGGCTACACATCGGGTGGCTACGGAAAAGGCTGTATAGGTATATAGAATAGTTTCGTGTTAACTGAATCAAGTTTCTGTTTTCCTAATTCAATTGCCATTTTTGTAACCTCTATACGTTAATTAAATTCAAATAACTGCTTTTAGTTTAAGTTGTCTGAGTACAATGTTTACAATATTATTTTCCTTTTCGAGTTACCGGAACATGTTCACCGCAATTCGACTTGTTACGCTATAACACTGTATATTTTGTTAAAACACGGTCCGATGGAGTTCATGAGAATATAAGTTAAAGAGTGTATGGCATTTTGTAATTAACTGTAGTGAAAACTAACAATCGGATAATTCAAATCTTTCAAAACGGTTCCTAATGTAAACTAGAAATGACGCGGCAGAGGCCGAAGCGTATCCCCACGCCGCATGTTTGACCAAGGGCGCGCCCAGGGTTGGTAATGAGACCATGCATAGTTGAGATTGATCGTATTGTCATAAGAGATTTTCAGTATCAATTCAAGGTAAATCGGTGTAGGAATGAAGAAGATAATGTAAAAAAAATAAAACAAGAGATGTGTTTGTCAGAAACACAATGCCCCCTACTTCGCCGATTTGATGTATTAAAAACATTATCATTTGGCAATTTCATTAATTACCTCCCTTTAAAGCTTATTACTTCCCTTGGATTTGATTTTTTATTTTTGCCCTTGAAGGATGACCTTGACCAAAAAATGTGCAGCTCCATGAGAAACACATGCATGCCAAATATCAAGTTGCTATCTTCAATATTGCTAAAGTTATGGCCAATGTTAAAGTACATAACATAAAAAAATGAGTGAAAATCTCTGACCCGGCCCCACCCCAAACCCCCATTTCTTTTGACCCAGGGGACAGATCAAAATTCCAAATAGTGCAGGGTCGAACACATGCTCACAGCTACCATGTGTGTAAGACGGACGGACGGACAGACGGCGGAGATAACCACAATATCCCAACGCTTTTCAAAAAGCGTCGGGATAGAAAACATCGGCTGCCATAATATTTTTACTCAAAACTTAGAAAAAGGTAGTATTATTATGTCGTCATGACTTTATGTTTCCGTAGATAAATATTCTGGAAATATTAATCGTCATTACACTATGGCATATAAATCGGTAGCTATATAAAAGTGTATGAAACAATGTTAAACATTGAAACGCCATTATAAAAATATTACGATTAAAAAAGATCATTAACAAGTATTGACTTGAAACACAAGCATCACGACGCGTCAAATTAACGCGCTAATGTCGACAAGATGGATGTCAATATCTGGACAACAGTCGTGTTGTTGTTTTATTTGAAATATTTTGTTTTTGAGGGGGGTGGGGGGTGGATGTGATATGGCTCAAAACTAGAATCTGTAATCACCCTTTGTAATTTACATTGACGTGCCAAAGGTATTGATATTGTTGACTTGCATTACGTCCTTAACGTGTTTGAGTATATATGATATTTGTAGACATGTTATAATGGCAATATCGATTGAAGGTATTTCACAAATTATTTGATTATAAATGTCGTACTATCCATAGTTGATTGAAATGATTCACATTAATGCCGATTCTATACATAGATGGTGACGTCACTACGCTATTGTCACCTCTATACAAAGACTTATCACATTCCCCTTGTTTCGGGAATTATGCTTCCGCCAAAGTAGTTCTGCGTAGGAATGAAAATGTAAATAATGAAAGAAAAATCGTTTTTTATTGTGTGTTTAAAACGGAATGTTTTTTTTAAAGAAATGTTATTTAATTATGTTTAAATGTGATTTTGAATTTCTATTAAGACTGATAGAGATTATCAGAAGCACGATTACCTGACCTACTTACGCTTTCACTTTTCACTCGTAAAAGACGTGCTACCCACAATTCCTTTCGCGTTAGTACACAGGTCAGTAAGACCGGTGTGTACACAATTCATTAATGCCTTGTTACTTTCAGATATCAATGAATGTTCATCGTACCCCTGCAGAAATGGCGCCACATGCACTAACCTTTTGAACCAATTTTCATGTAGATGTACGCCAGGCTACACGGGACCTACTTGTGCGTCAGGTAAAGACCTTTGGAATGATTCTTACTGAATTAAAACACGTTCTTTAGATGATGTACATAACAGAAAATGGTGAGAAATTATATTAATCACAAACGGTACTTTAATTGTATGTATTGATGGCATCAACGAATTTATATTAAAGTATTTACATTCACTTTTAATGTTCTTTAGAAAAATTAACGAGTTCATTTTGCATAACCCGTAAGCCGGCGATACCTCCTTTGAAGGCGGAGTTTCTAAAATCGGACCAATGGTTACAAGACGCTGACGCGTAGTTATACAGTGACCAGTACCGCGACCGCACTACATTTGTAAATATAGTAGCAAACATGAGTAAACATTACCCGTTTGTTTACTTTTGTTTCTTTCATGTTTCATTTACAACAAAAGCAAACTTTAAGAAAAAAATAAAATTATAAACAACGACATTAAATAAAACCTATAAATACATAAAAACCGCAACTTGTATATATAGCTATATACAAATAAAACATTTAAAATATACGTCATTTTTAGTATCGTTGTATGATACTTTATCTGATTCAAATAATGCATATTTGGCAACAATTGATCTTGGCGATTTGTTGATAAACTCGCTTGAAAATAACATTGTAAAATTTGAAGAAACCAGCAAATCAGAGACAGCGGTACATGTACATGAACAGGGCAATTAGTGTGTCAAAATGAGTTTGAATATAATTATGAAACTCAGCAAAAAGGTTCAATGTCTGGCAGAGTAGTATTGAAAGTTTAGAGACAAAGCACCAGTCTACAGCTACTAAGAATAAGACACAATGGGGCATTAAGTTGTTTCAAGGTATGATATAACAAGTTTTTATAATTTTAAAATAAAAATCACACTTACCTGAAACCGTCCGTTCAGTGTCAATCCGTTTCACAAAGGAATTTGGTGATTATAGTTATGCACCAATATTATTATCAACATGTCTACTCAATAGTTTTACAAAAAGACAAGTCAACATCATACAAGTGCATACAGTACCTTTTAAAGTCCCTTTTTTCAATTACAGCTATTAAAATAAATATTTTACAGAATATTCATAAAAACGAGGTTTGTGATATAAGAACTCATCTAATAAGTTGTTTACAATATATAAATTTGTTTCTGAAAATAAAATACCGTTCTAAAGATAACATCAATGTGACTCTTTAATCTGACAGTAATTGATTCAGTATGAAATTGAGCATTGTGTTAAAAATCCCCCAATTCAAAGATAAAAAATAACTTTTAAGACCTGTTGGGAATGCAACCACAGTGTGTGTTTTAAAGGAATAATATCCTAAATTTATATACAATCAATACTTATATAGTGTCTCTTTTTTCAAAATGGCATCAGGAGGTATATTGCGGGAACTTAGATCTCGAAACAGTTGGAAGGGAGATTTGGCTGAAAATCTGCGCAAGTTTTATTGCGAGGCCATGCCTAAACACAACGAAAAAAATAGCAGTCACTGCCAGAGCACCACAGAACTGAATACCACAGGAACACATTGGTCAATATCATGAGCGCCATTAACAGGTATCTTAAGGATATCTGCAGGCATATTGACATAGTTCGAGATATTGAGTTTGTACGGAGCAACCGCACTCTTGATTGGTTCTCAAAAGCAGGACAGAAGCTGGGCTGTCAAGGCCTACACAGCATAAAGAAATCCCTACAAAAGAAGACGTGAAGAAAACAGCAAAATATCTTCAGAACTTTGAAAACTCTCCAAGTATACTACGAGAAGCAGCATGGTACGTGATCGCAGTTCATTTTGTTACTATGTGCATGGAATGTCACCATCAACTGAGGAAAAATAGCATTGACTGCAAAGGGGATTCAGACTCGCAGTATATAGTCTTAAACCAAGCAATAAAACAGAAACAAACACCAAGGGGGAGCAAGCTCAACAAATCTTATGTCTGAAAAGCGAATCTTTGCTACAGGTGAATGATTGTGTCCAGTGAAGATTCTGAAATGATTTGTTAGAAAACAAAGTTCTTATGCAACCATGCTCTTCAATCAATTTGACAACAACGCTATTCTTCACCCAGAATCATCAAATACATGGTACACAAAGATGCCATTATAAAAAAACGGTCTTAAGACAACTTTATGAAGAATATAAGCACCACTGCCAAGCTCTCCCAATGTTACACTGGTCACTGCTTGCGAGCGACAGCGATCCAAGCCATGAATGATGCTGGCTATGAAGCTCGTCACATCATGTTCATTAGTGGTCACCGAAACGAGGCCTCCATTTGTTCATACAACCGTGGCTGCAATATAACACAGAAGAAGTCGATGAGCAACACCCTGTCAGCTCTAACAGAACCTACGTGTACATCAGAAAAACAGCTCGTCAAGTGTCATCACATCTTCGAGCGAGCAAACCGTGAGACCAGTCCTAAAATTGCAGATACAGGACTTGCAAAACGGGGATGAAATGTCTGCAAATTCTCAATAAGTGCAAAGCAACGAACAAAATATTTGCAGCATGGAACTCTTTAGGGGAGCTTCATTGTGCAATTGCACTATTAACATTAAAAAACCACATTAGAATAAACGCAATATGTTTTCCCTAGAAAATGTTGCATATTAGATCTAGTAGTTGAATATTTAAACAATTAGATTTAAGAAAAATTTAAAAATGAACAATTTAAGTTTTTGAACTTGACAGTTACTATCAAGTTAAAACTTGAATTAACTTGTTCCTAGCAAGCTAAAAGTTGAATAACCTTGTTCAAATGTTTAAAACTTTAAAATGAGTTCCTTAAACGTGTTTTATGTGTTTAATAAAAATACAACTGTAATTCATTGCAGATGAAATAATTAACTTCCTTGGCTTGAGTTACTTTTTATCAACGCTCCAATTGTCACCTAAATTCGCGAATAAACAATGATTGGATTATGCTTTATAATGTAAGATATCAACCTTAAAATACTTGAACATAGATATAAAAACAATAGATTATCCTAGTTTTACCTATGGAAAAGTAAAATCCGTATTAATATACATTAAAATTAATCCAGAACACACTATCTTCCCACTCAACTTCTCAAGCTGATGTAAAGTGACCGTGACATTCTTGTCGCGTGTTTGCTGCTCGACTATTATTTAAAGTAAAAATTATTAATGAAATCGTTGAATTCCATTTTATTTGTGTTACGAACTACAGTGAAAAATAACATTTATCTATAGACAGCTCGATATTATACGTTCAAAGAAACATTTAAATAGTAAAACTTCAGAACTGCTTTTCTTCGCGCAGGTATAATGAATAACACAACCTAAAGGGGCGGGTAGTAGCTGTTACCGAAACTAATATTACAACAGGTGTTGCCTCCCTTAAAGCATACAATTCTGAGTTGTTTTTTATGCTCTTATTGTTTCAAATCAAAGGAAAAAAATAAATATAAGGATTGATTCTTATTTTTCGAGCGTTTATGCAGTATGAACGATAAGGACAAGTTTTGAAAATTAAACGAGAAATTAAATTTTCAAAACTCGCCCTGAGCGTTCATACTGCATAAACGCCCGAAAAATAATAATCAATCCTTAAATAAATAATTATATATATATTCAACATATTTTTAAATAAAAAGCGTTGATCTTTATATCGAGGTTTATTTGTATTAATAATAACGCTTCAGAACTTTAAATCAGATCAAAACAAATAATGATAAGTTTGTTCCCTCTACTCAATCAGTGCAAAATAGGTATAGGTAATACGACAAACGAAATTACAAGTGCTGTTACCTGAGGATATACAGAAAATGATCTACATGTGTGAAATATAAAAACAACAATCTCAAAATAATTCATTCACTTATAACACATTGAGTAAATTTACTCAAGACTAGATACTAAAATGAACTAGATCGTCAAATATATATATAACTAAACTATTATGACATGTCAGAATGAATAAACAACTATACTTTAGATGAATGAACTAAACATCAAGTTATATTCTTTCTTGAAGTTCTTGATATATTAAATGCGTCATCGTAAATAACCCCCTAAATAATAACTCCGTGTGTCAAATTAGAGCTCACTTTAAGAATTTGGTTTTCATCTGTGTCGATTGAGATGATGAATCACATTTCTCTTTTAACTCTAACGGACGTAAGATAATAAAGTCCGCACGATGTTGAAAATCACTCAGATGGTTGGTAAAACTGTAAGAAGACTTATTATTTATAAAACTAGCCCTGTAAAGTTTGAACACTATTCTACTTATACTTAATACTAAGTACACATGTTTATTAATTAAATTAAAAAATTAAATAGTCCGGTGTTGTCAAATCCACCAAAACTAGTTCTTATATGCAGCATTAAATCTACCAAAATACGAACTGTGATAGGCTTAAGTTTTTTGCATTTGACGTGGTCTAATGAAAATGCAATCGATCATTATTCACTGATGGTCATGTTACGTTTTTGTTATATAATTCAATTATTAGAATAAATCATATAAAGCTGAAGTTAATTAATGTATATGTAAATAATAATATTACCTTTAATCCACACAAGTACGGAAACGTTTCCAATTATTTCCATTCAACAACTAAAGCAGTATCCCATGCTTACCAGGGACAAATACCCATATTCTTATGTCAACCATCTTGGATACAGTTATCTTCGCTACTGTTTAACAATGAGGTAAAAATAAGTCGAGAATGTTGTACATTCCAACACATCTCACTTTAATCAACTCAGATTCCGAAACAAAACGGGCTTCGGCAATTTCGGTGGTCGGTCTGAAATGGGGAAGCAAACATAGTTTTATTTATGGCTTAAAGTATTGCCCAAAGTCGAACTGAATCCAAAAAAGTTTAAAATGCACACACTTGAATGGTTTAAGAATAAAAGAAAGATTTTAAGAATGCAAACTTAAAACAATGCTTATAATTAAAAATTAAGTTTATCAAACCATTATCAATCTAAAAACTACATAATACAAGTTTGGCCTTATACAAGATCTTTAAAAGTATTGACTTGAACCATAATCAACAATGTTTAATTAACGAGATACTTTTGACAAAATCAAGTAAGTACCTGTATACAATTTGTTATGGGGGATATAGCTCAGAAATCGAACACTGTTATAATCCTCTGTAATTAATGTGAATTTAATTTGCCAAACATCATTATATAAATTACTTTGATGAGGTATAACCGTTTATAGGTGTTTACTATATTTTTTTCTCAGTGTTCTCAGTGTTATATCAGCAAATTAAATATAATATTATTAAATATTTTGCACGTGAAGGTATTATATCAGGCATACTATGCAGATTTGATAGAACTTACCCACGCAATTACGTTGTTATTTCCGATATCAATGAATGTGCTTTTTACCCCTGTAAAAATGGCGCCACATGTAATAACCTTGTGAATCAATTTACATGTAGCTGTGCACCTGGGTACACAGGGCTTACATGTGCGACAGGTAAAACACATTTTGAAGGATGCCAATGAAAGTACAAAAAGTTGTTAAATATAACATTAATTCGTGTGCGATTCTAATAGACACACACATACTTGAAATTAATATAATGATAGTAATGTTTCTTATGACAGACCATTGAAAAAGCATTGACTTGAGCCAGAAGTAACAAGATGAAATTAATGGAATTATGTTGAACAATGAAGTAATTGCGTGCATACATTCTTTGGACAGGATTTACGTCGGAACTCGAACTTTATTATCATTCTCTGTAATTTATATTGACTTTATTTGAAACAAACATTGTGCCATCAATAACTCTGACTGGAATGTGTATGTGTGTTAACTATATATTGTCAATTTTCAAATATTTTCTCCATTTCCTTTATTTTATCATTCAAACTATCCTGAACTGATTGAAACGGTTCACATACATGTATGGTTACTTTCAGATATCAATGAATGCGCATCGAACCCTTGCAGAAATGGCGCAACATGCAATGACCTCGTGAATCAATTTACATGTAGATGTGCCCCTGGGTACACAGGGCCTACTTGTGCGTCAGGTAAATCACACTTTAGACGATTGTAACAAAATTAACATACGTTCTTCAAATTTGTTAAATAGCACAAAATTCGTTCGTTACTCTATAATCCACAGACATTCATTAAATTGATGCAATATTTTATTGTGAATTTGTATAAGTTATATTCTGTTGACGATATTGTTGACCGGCGTGGCCGTTAGGGGGAATGGGAGAAAACGACACAGTGATCTCTCGCCATTCAGGTTTTTTGTGAGCTGCTCGGGGTAGCTCATCCATGGGGAAGAACGTCCACTCTTTTACATTATCCAACTAGATTTTGTTCTGACGGCATCGACGGTGACATCCTTCTAGCATGCCCTGGAGCACAGTCTTGCACAGAAAATCTTGTTTGCAAACAAGTGCTGTGGTAATGTTCCGGACATACTCGTTGGTTTTGTACTTTATGTAAAAGATGCGGTGCAGTCTTCACAGCCCTTTGTCTGCGCCCGCTTGAAGTGACCATGTTTCGCAGCTGTACATAAGGAGAGATAATACGAGAGAATTGCCTATGCTTGGTGCGGAAACTAATGGATCTGCTTATCCACAACCTGCTCAGTCTGGACATCGTTGCGGTCGACACGCAGTTCTAATCCGGACTTCAGCGGTACTGGTACCATCCTCGGACAAGTTTGCTCCCAAGTACTTGAAGCTGGTCACTTCTTCCCAATTCTTGGCGATGTCTGCTCTGGTGTCCTTCGTGTGAGCACCATGATCTTCAATTTCTCGACCTCCCTCCGTATGCTCCTGCTATTTCACAGGGGTTTTAAGGTCTTGGAATTCAATGCTGGTGTCTACCATGAGGACAATATCATCAGCGAACCGAAAGTTGCAGATCGGTCTCCCACCGATGAAGATAGAGGTATGGTGGTCTTGGATTATCTTATCAAGGAAAAGGTTGAACATGACGGGAGAGCGTAGACATCTCTATCAGACGCCCACTTGTGTCATATGGAAGCTGGGGTCTGGTTGAAGCGGGTAGTTATAGAGGTCGCTGCAGTATTCGGTCCACGTGTTCAGGACTGTGGCGAGGGTTTTCAACACTGCAAATAAAATCTTGACATAACAATCGCGCTTATAATTCAAAAACTGTGTTACATTTCATCAAACCAATATTAATATAAAAGGACTGACTTGAACCACAAGCAACAATGTCAAGTTAGCGAGCTAGTGTTGACACAATGAAGCAATTACCTTTTAAGAAACAACCTGACATTTATTACTTTGATTAAGTCTTCTACATGTATGAGTTTTTACTATATTTTCCAAAGTTAAATCAGTAATATAAAATATTTTAAACTTTATTTTATTGTATCAGCCAATTTATCCAGAACTGATTCAAAATACCCATATAATTATGTTTTTGCTTTCAGATGTCAATGAATGTGCATCGAGCCCCTGCAGAAATGGCGCTACATGCACTGATCTTGTGAACCATTTTACATGTAGTTGTGCGCCAGGTTACACAGGGCCAACCTGTGCATCAGGTTAATCAGATTTTGAACGATCCAAACAAAAACGATGAAAACGTTTTTCAAATGAGTTAAATAGCAAAACTTCGTTCCTTATAGCCACAAAAAATACTTTAAATTGCTGATTTGATATCAATATTATATTTCTTAATTTATAATGATTATTTTCTTTTAAAGATATTGTTTACACAATGTTTTTAAAGGGCGCGCATAGATCTGTATAAAAAGAGCAGCATAGGCTCTCTTGTTAATTTCACTAATATTATTACAATTTTGTTACAATCAGAATACTTGTCCTGTTTTAAGCGGCTATGTATTCTTGAGCGCGGCTTTAAAACATTTGGACTTATGCACTCGTGATTAAATACGAATTTTTCGAAATCTATATCTGAGATATATTTACCGAAATGGTTGGTTCATAGTGTGATAGCGCGGATTAATGGGCTCAACAAAATAGTTTTCCGTGAAAATAATAATCTTGCCAAGACAACTTTTCTTACAATTCAAACACTGTATAAAATTGTATCAAATAGTTGTAAATCTAAACACGACACAATATACGTTTGCACTTACACACATCTCTAAAAAGTATTGACTTAAACCTCAAGCAACAAGGTACAATTTACACGCTAATGTTGACAAAATGAAGTTAGGACTGGTAAAATATTTCTTTGGGTGGATATAGCTCTGAACTCGAGTTATGTCATAATCCTCTCTAATCTATACGCACTTGACTCTTAACAAACTTCCTGCCATTAATGACGTTGATGATGTCTTGAGCGTGTATTGGTGTGTATTATATTGTTTCAAGGTTTATAACAGCAACTTTATGTACAAATATTTCACACATTATTTAAATACATCATTCATATTTTAAGAACTGATTGGAATTTCACACATACATTTGTGTTTACTTCCAGATATCCCTGAATGTGCATCGAACCCTTGTAGAAATGGCGCAACATGCACTGACCTCGTGAACCAATTTACATGTAGATGTGCTCCTGGCTACACAGGGCCTACATGTACGACAGGTAAATCACACTTTGAACGATCCTAACAAAAATAAAGCACTTTCTTCAGATTAGCTATATAACCGCAATTCGTTTCTGATTCTATTAGCAACAGATAACCGTTCAAATAATGTATAAAATATAACGGTTCAATTGTTAATTTATATAAGTATTTGTGTTCATGATGTTGTTTACTTGAATGTGTAAATGGCAGGAGATGACCTCCATATTGACAACAATCAGTTTGCGTTTTAAATTGTAAAAATATAAAAACAATTCAGTTAGAATCACACTAATCGTCATGTTTTTGACCGCTTAATAACTATTCATTGTAGGATCTGTTATTAAAAAACAATTCACTCGATATTCAATACTAACGTTTCAGAAATTGAATTCTGACATGTAATGATCGACCATTACATGTGTATTTACAATTTTGTAATGTACATATTTAATTGGTTAAGACTCAACAAAAAACCTGTTCAGTGAAAGTATCAATCTGGTCATTAAAATGAAGCTATTATCAACCTAAACATGGCAGAACACAATTTTGAGCTGAAAAAAGGTCTTTAAAACGTATTAATTTTAAGCACAAGCAAGCATATCAAATTAACAGGCTATTGTTCACACCGTGATTTTATTACTTGTTAAACACTCTTTTAAACGGAAATAATTAGCTCAGAATTCGAAGTTCGGTTTTCATTGTTTTTTTATTTAATTTTGACATTCTTCTTAACAAACATTACCATTACTAACTTCAATGAGGTATCTTGATGCATGAGGTGCATGGGTGTTTTGATATATTTTTCCAAGTTACAAATCAGAAATATCACGGTGAATATCCCACACATTATTTTATAATATCAGTCATACTTGTTAATAGAACTGTTTGAAATAACTCACATAGATGGGTCGTTACTTTCAAATATCAATGAATGTGCATCGAACCCCTGTAAAAATTGGGCCACTTGCACTAACCTTTTGAACCAATTTACATGTAGATGTCTCCCCGGCTACAAAGGGGCTACATGTGCGTCAGGTAAAAACGTTCTAAACGATTCTAACAAAACTAAACGACGTTTGTTAAAATAGCTTTATCACATAGATGCTGATGTGATTCTATTAGTAAAAAAACAATGTCGAAATGATGTATCAATTTGAATGTCAATATCTTTAAAACAAACAATGTTAAGGATATCTTTTGCTACCAAACTACTCTTTGTTCTTTTGCTCGGGTATCAAACATTTGGACTAAGCATTTGTGATTAATACGAACGTTTCAGAACTCAAAATCTGACTTATACAGAACAAAAAAACAACGGTATATGAGACATATTTCTAATCAACATATATAATTTATTTAATACTAAAAGTAAATGCTTTTATAATGCAAACATAAATCGTGTCATTAACACTTGGTATATATTAAATACTATATTACATTTTAGTTAACATTTAAAATCCTAAAAACAATGCATAACAATTTTGCACATGGAGAAGTTTTCAAAAAGTATTTACTTGTACCACAATCAACAAGGTCAACTCAACTGTATCAAATATGTTGTTGATGAAGCAAAGAGATCGAATTACGTTATCATCTTCTGGAATTTGTATTTGTACTCAAGAAATTTTCAGAAATTTATGTCTTAAATAATTGTTTTTCCAAGTATGGGTCTTAAATTATTTTTCCCCAGATGTATATCAGCAATATCCACTGCAAATATGTCACACATTGTTTTAGTTTAAACCTATTTATTTTAGCTCGATTGCATCGAAAGCCTTAGGCTTATATAAACGCTCTCGAGTCCGTTTCCTGGGCCTAGAACCAGTTTTGGTGTCTTTGGGGGAGATCTAAAGAACGCTCCCGCGGTGGGGATCGAACCCGTGACCTCCCGGTCGCTAGGCGGACACCATATCCATTACACCACGGCGACCTTCACATTGTTTTGTTATATCAATCAAACTTTTCATAACAGAATGTAATGACTCACATACATACGTTGTTACTTTCAGATATCAATGAATGTGCATCGAACCCATGTAAAAATGGCGCCGCATGTAACAATCTTGTGAACGGATTTTCATGTAGCTGTTCGCTTGGGTACGCAGGGGTTACTTGTGCGACAGGTAAAATACATTTTTAGGATTCTTACAAAACTAAAGCACGTTCTTCAAATGACTTATTTAACAAAAGTTGTTTGCGATTCTATTTGTTACAATTAATACGTCACTCGGATGTTTTGCTATATTTTATGTTTTATTGTTAATTTATACAAAAATATATATTAACGACATGTTTAAAACATATTTTGATGTAACGCGTTGATATTCATGCCGAAAAAATATCAAATAAGTGTCCTTTTATTACAATTTAAATACATTGTGGTTACTCAAAATAATCGTCCTGTTTTTTTGCCATTAAACACGTCATCGTTCTTATAAACGATTGCGCCTTAAATCATGATGATTAAATATGAACGTTTAAGCACTCTAAATCAGGCCAAAAATAAAATGAAACATTATACCGCTTTCCTTATCTAGACATTTTGTCATCTTGTCATATCTTGTTTTGTTTGCGAGTCAATAAAAGAGTCGATTACCTTTTCAAATATTCTCTTCAAGATTTGTCTGATGTGACGTTCTCCGTGTCAAACCAGGTATGTGTATTAGTACGTTAATACACATACCTGGTCAAACTGATAACGCGGCCCGTATCAGCGTTGATTGCGCAATGCAATACACATACTCTAAGAAAGGCCCCGAACTGTTGTTTGTCAATAGGATTCCAATTAACGGCTTCATTTGAATGGCGAATAATAATTATTATTATTATTATTTATAATCTATTTTTTAAATACAAGGGAATACTATGTTTTTACCTAAGAAAAGGTCATTGTGTTTTTCTTTTTAAAAATTCAGTATGAATCAATGACATGTTTAGTATGTAGAGGCTAGAAGAATAATTTTGCAAGACAAATTTCCTTCCTTTTCAATGTTAACTTATAGACATTCACGACTGTGCATGCTCCCCCTGTCAAAATGGAGGTACCTGTGTAGACGGCATTGCCAAGTATACGTGCACTTGTGCTGAGGGTTACGGCGGCACGAACTGTGAAACGAGTAAGGGATTATGATAACAATTAATTTACAATACGCATAATTGTTCACCAAAAGTTATAATTCATGTGATGAGGAAGAGCTGTCAAAGAATTAAATAATAATTCAAATAGCAGAATATCTGAGACTTCCAGAATTTGCATTCGCATGTAACGGTTTTAATACACTTTTCCCGGGCAAAATTTAATACTTTAATGGCTGTGTAAACGACAGCAACAAGCGCTGTGTGATGTCAGTTATGAAACACCACAGCAACAAACGAAAACTATATACACTATGGTTTCAGTATAAATGTACGTTATATGTGTTAGTGAGATAAATATACACAACGCTTCCTTCATGACATTGATAATCGTGTTAAACATTACATTATTCTTGTAGTGGTAGGTTTGTTCTTTTTTTATAAGTTTAGTACATTTTTAATGGTATAATTCATAATTTTACAAAGAAACGTGATATTAACGTTTTAATTAACTTTACGTAACATTGTCATGTCGAGCTTGTATAAAGACAAACCTAAACTAAACAATGTTATGATGATCGAATTACAATTTTAATGAAGTAAACAAATACTGTTTAATGTTAATGTGTATTTCTATTTAGATATAAATGAATGTTCATCTAATCCGTGCACAAATAGCGCAACTTGCCAAGACCAAGTGGCCGGGTACACGTGTACTTGTCTGGCCGGATATACGGGCACTTTGTGTGAGACAGGTAATTATATTACAAGCCTGTTCAAAAGGTCCAGTTATAAACATTTGATATTATTACTGATTATTACACGAACAATTGCTACGTGTTACTATAAAATGTAAAGAAAAACGAAAACAAACAACCGTCCTGTCTTTGAGTAATATATCAGTTAATGCTTAGAATAAAAGAATTGCTTTATTTTAGCCGAGCCTTATAAATTACTAAAAGATTTAGCAGTATACGGTTGATGTTTATAATACATCAATGTCCACCTTTGTTTAAAAGAAATAATGATATATACCATCCCTGCCATGCTTTTTTTATCGGGAATGAATATGTCGTAAAAAGCATTACAAGTTAATCATGACGTCATGCGCACATGCGCTTAATATATATTTATATATATATATAACTTGCTGTTTCTTTTAGTGAAATATATGACATATTGGTATCATATTGTTTGTCTTGCTAAATTGGGGTTTATTTTACAAAAAAATATGATTTTATAGCTTATCCCGTGTAATACTACATACTTCCGAGCATTGGCTGATACAAAAAACCTTATGTCGTATTATTAATGGCACAGTTATACCGGGTGGATATAAATGTAGTCACATGAGAAAGTATTTGTCATCATATAAAAATGTCCCTTAACGATTATGAGAATTGTTCCAAAATCCAATACTTTGCAAAGCTCTATTATTTTGCTGAAGTCGTTTACGTGTGTGGGTGTTTTATTTATTTCACCATTTTTATATAATAAGTTGTATGTAGTATACACATTATTGCATGCTGTCAGTCATACTGCACATAACTAATTAAAATGACCCATATTAAGGCGTTGTTTCTTTCAGATATCAATGAATGCGCATCCAACCCCTGTAAAAATGGCGCTACATGTAATAATCTCGTGAACCAATTGACCTGTAGCTGTGCGCCTGGTTACACAGGGTCTACTTGTGTGTCAGGTAAAACATGTTTTTATAAATGCTAAATAAATTAAAATTAATTACGCACTTCAAATGAGCTTTATGACTCAATTCGTTTGTTATTCTATTAGTCACGAAGAATACTTCAAATTGATGTTTTGATTCAATTGGTTTATAAACGTACATTATTTTCTATCAATCTTATTGTTTCAAACATATTTTGAAAAACAAATTTGCTCGGTAATTAAACACATTTTAATTTCGATATCAAAATAATCGCCTTGCTCTTTGCCAAAGTATTACTAGTTGTTTTTATGCGCAGCAGTTGAACCCTTTAGTAGAGCCCTCATGATTCAATACCATCGATTATGTTAAGTTTTAATTATAGAATTCAATTATTATAATAAATCACATACTATTGGGGCGAATAACTATTTGCTTATAAATTATTTTTACTTAGGTAAATACTCTGCGTTATTTAATAGCATTGTTGTAAAGATTAGTAGGACTACATTCTTGAGCTTGCTGCAGTGCACATTAAATCTCAACAAGCGGGATATATCGGCTGTTTTTATCCCGTCATTAGATATATTATTGCCGTTAAAACCACACGATTAAAAAAGTAGTTTAAGGGACATGAATTGTTAAAATATTTTTTCTTGTCTTCGAGATACTTTATTTCTTCTTGTTTTCCCTTAAAGTATATCATTCCCTTTTTAAAATCGAATATCGGAAATATTTTGGCTGTAAAACGTCTTCGACGTACTAAAAACTAAATGCGAGATGATTATGTATTTAAATACAATCGAACACGACACAAACTTAATGTATGCCGAGTCGTACAAGAACAGGAAAATTGATAACCTACAAGCTATTAACCTTAGAAACCTGCCAGCAATGAGTTAATTACAACGAAAAAATCAAACAACCCAAGCAGAAAGCACCAAACCTGCAAATTATTTTCAGGCGATGTTGGCAGCGGGGAAACGTACCTTAAACAAACACAAGTGATTTTAATGGTTACCTTACAATAATCAAGATTTAATCGAGTGTTCAAATTAAAATAACTGAAAACCCCGCGTGCGTGCTATTTTTTGAGCACGTATTCTTGAATATATATGTTTAAGTTGTAATGAGCACAAGTAAGCATGCAGCTCGACATCAAGTATTTACATGTTGAGTTCTGTTTGATTCTGGTTTAAGAAACATGGGAAAACCCACAACGATTTGCATAACCACGTCAACATGATTTAAATTTAGTTTAAACATATTTATTTCTTTTGTCAAGTACAATATATCAAAATACACAATACAATAGATATCAGAAAAAGGATTGAAACGAAAGAAATAATTCTTATATGGTTTCTCTCCTTGGGATTATGTTTACACATTATTTGCAGTGTATGAGGAACAATATAATAATGATTTAAATTTGCATTTGATAGTATTGTTTATGACCATTTTTTCCAGATATCAATGAGTGTGCAGACATTCTGAATGGTGGATGTGATGACATGTGTATTAACACAATTGGGTCGTTTAAATGCGCATGTACCGGAAACAGCACTCTAGAAACCGATGGCTTTTCTTGTTTTGGCAAGTTTACCCCTTAATATCAATTAATTAATCAGGGTATACACGTATGTTTTATCAGTGGATGATACAAAGAGTGTTGACATATAGTAGAGTAACAGTAGAGAACACTAACGAAAAACTGTATAATTCAGGTTCTAATGTCATCGATATTATTATGTTTTTCTTTGTTATGCTTATCATCAAAATGTATGCATGGCTTCAATGTCAACAATGCTATACAAAATTATGAGGAAATGTTCTGGTCATTACAGGTGTAAATGTGGACCCCTTAAATTTCTTTTCAACTAACGGAGTTCTTAACCAATTGCTACTAAAAGGATGCCATTACGTGCTGGTGCCGACATGTAATGGAAACTCTGAGAAAATTATTCTGTCGTCGACATCAATATGGTACAAAGATCGAAGCAACGACAATGTATTGTTCACTTTTGGAATAGCTTTTGTAGAAACCCAGACAATTGCCCTTCCGTTGTCAATTTCCGGTTTACATGTAAATCTTAAAACATCGAGAATTTCGCCTGGATCTCTTCATTACTCGTCCGCTAAAGGAATCAAAACCGGGGATAAAAGAACACAGGGTTGTTAGACATTCGATATCATGCAAAATGACATTAATGATATCATTCAATCGTTTGCGTTTTTAAAAACATTATTTAATAATATTCAGGCCATTCTGCCTTTGTGGCTGCAATTTAGACAAACGGGCAACGTGATTTTGAGTGCCACTGAACTGAAAACCGAATTACAAAATGGCGACGAAATTAACAAAGGAGTGTGTAAGGGTGCACCGTTGAATTCCAGTAGATTTTATAACGTTTTTCAGCTAGGGTATGAGTTTTCAGTTGACATCTATGGTCAAAATATTACCCTTCCCCGCCCCTCCGCAAACAATAAATACTGCATAATAACGGATATATGTGATGACCTGGGGAAAACAATATTTATTATTTTACCTGAAGGCTCCCGAGATGTATTTGATAATACAAGCTTGTTTACGTCAATGAAACAAAACATGGGATTAATAATTCGTCCAATTGGTATAGGCTTATCGTTAGATCAAAGTATTCAAAACGATTGGGAAAGAACAGAAACAAACGTTTGGAACGGTGGCGACGAACGCTTTACATATCCGTAAGTACTATTTTTGAATTAAGATACATGTATGTTTTTCATTTATCAAATGAAATGTATTTATAGAAAATGTTGTTTTATTGACTAGTTTGTTACAAAAATCTCGTATATAAGAATAAAACAGCTAAAAAACATCTACATCCCAGAATAAAACGGCCCGCCAATGTCTGGATCGAAGGCCAGGCATCATTGGCCTACGGATATCTACGCATTGAAAGTAGAGCAGACGCACGTCTATCTTTGCCAAATCTTCAAATGGTGAGACATGCATTGGTTTAATTTTACATAAAATAATTTAGAGAAATGTTTTCACATCCTGTCGCCTCAGTATCAAAGTAGATTTGCATCACTTTAATTTCAATAAATACAGTACTTTGAGTAGCATGTAAGGCATTATATTTTTATGAATGTAAACGTTTCAAATACCTGTTTAAAATATTGTTAATTGTAGATTCTCAATAGTATCTTTATGGACGAGTGGCGTTTAGGAATTCATTTCACAGCGATTGCTTCACTTAATTTTAACTTTGATTACTTTGGAAATAACATCAACATCAATCTTCGGCCTACAAATGGCGATGCCATTCTATACGGATCTTTGGGAGGTATGAAGATAATGTAATATGTATATTTCATAAGTACATTTAAATACGTAATAATGTTCCATATCTAATGCACTATTTTTATTAAAAAATAATATATCAAATACGGTGTTTTATAAAGCTAAAGAACACCAAAAATACCTGTCTTGTCTTAAAATTACGTCTGTTCATGACAGAAAATTGACGTTTATTTTAATGAAGTCTATTTCCTTTTTAAAAGTATTTTTTTGTGCGTTTGAAAGCGTGTGGCAAAATTAATATGTGTTTTGTTGCGCGCTTGGTCTCAATATAATAACTTGCTCGATTAGCTCACTTGTAAAGAAACTAGATTAGGCTAAACATTTATTTTATCAATTATTAAATATTAAGGATAGTCGATTCAACGTGTTTTTATATAGATTTTTTGTAGAAATGGAAATGTCCATGGCAAATGATGTCTGTAAACATGTGTTTGTTTAATATTTCGAGAGTAATACTTAAACTATCAGAATGATACCAAATACTAGTGATGTACAAAAAAGCCCGTTTTTAACCGAAAGTTTTTTCTCTTGCAACTGCTTGTGAATTTTTTTTAAATTGTTGTTATCAATCCAAGACGAATTTAATAGTTGTCACAGGGCTACTTGTTAAGGTTACTAAACATGCACATGGTCGCCAGAGGTGGGGATTGGCTGTTGTTCGTTACATAAATTCGTGATAATACACATAACGTTTATGTTTTAGCCATGCAGATTCAAATTTCTTTAATCGAACACGAAATATCAGCTTTTACTGCATGCTTGAATATAACCAGTTGACTATAATTCTGACCAGTGCGTCAATACAAAATAGTTAATTTAATCTTCCCCTAATCAGATTTCGCCCATCATTCGAACAAGTCCGTAAGGAAAAAAATAAGTATTGGTATTATTGCAGTTTATAGTTTATTGCGTTTGTTAAACAATTGACAATTGTTGGAAACATTATTGCTTATATCATTTCATATAAGCCTTCGTAAGAAATAATTTTCAAAATGTAAATAGATTTGCGTTTGAATATCTTGTCAAAATCATCATACCGAATCAGGTAAACGAAGTTAATATATATATAGCAATTAATGTTAATAGTGCCATTAAAACTCGCACAATAACACTTGTATGTAAAAATAAATTAAAACACGCTGCATTCAATTATGTTTAAATCCCATCCTTCTTTTAAAATACTCGACTTTGCCTTGTCATTCGTATTGAGCCAATACTATTAGATAATGTTTCGAAGACGCTTATGTAAACCCAACAGGCGTTCGAACTGACCACCTGGATACAAACGTAATGTGAAAACAATGAATATTTTAAATGCGAATGTTTGTTTTTCGGAGTTCAACATCGTGTGTTCTGGCCACTTTTCTAAGTTTAGTTACTTTTACATTCCGGAAAAAACAGAAATTAAATTTAAACCTCTTGATCTTCGACAGTTTATTTATTTTTATTCGACATTTAATTAAAACATCTTGTGAACACTTTGCCTAAACCTATACCATCTCGTTCTATTAGTAGGGCTACCATACTTGCGGGTATACATTATAAATAGTCATAAAAGTTTTGAATAAACGAAGAATTAATCTCTTTAAATAAAGAAAACAATGCTTTCGGGTTAATACCGTGAATACTTTTTCTAAATAAAACAATCTTCTATGAGTAATAACTTGATGTAATGTAATGGTCAGATTATAATTCTATGACTGGCAACATAACATAAAATACAGGGACACGACTTACAAACATTTATTGTTTTTTTTGTGTGTACGATAATAGACAAACTTAAGCACATTCTTATAAAAAATCATATATAGAAAACAATGCAGAAGATTTTAAGCTCTGAGATATCACAACTCATGTCTTCTTGTCTAAGCTAATGAAATATCACGTTACAGCACAGAACTCTCACGTTATTTTAAATTTGTAAACGTCATTTAATCGATGCTATTGGCATTTTTCAGGAATTGAGAATCGAAATGGGTGCGGACTCTCGTCAAATCCATCGGGACTCTTTCTTGATACTAAAGTGGGAATTAATGCTTTTCGAGAAATACCCCTACTAAGCTTCATCGAAATAAACATGAGTGTGAGCGTTCGCGCCTTTATGTTAAGCGTTCCTACGATGAACATAAGCGATTTTGACAGGGACATACTAGTTGGCGACCTGATGCGTGTCGTTAACATAACAAAACCACTTGTAAAGAATTTAAAGAATGCTGCAGTGATCTACGCATCTAGACTATCTAACCAGTCGCTTATATTCTTGCAGAAACTGAGCAAGACGGCTGAAAACACGATGATTGCTTCAACCGATGTGCTAAACAATGTTAGAGAACGTAATGTGGATAAAAGTCTTTTACCGTATATGGCCAATGAGCTGGATCAGATTTGGCATACAGAAATTAAAAATCTTAAAAATGATGCCCGTGTGTTTTTTGAATCTATCGTCAACAACAGCAAAAGTTTAAAGAACACTGTCTCCAAAATATTATTTGATGCAATTAACGATATTCAAGTACAGTACGGGGAGATTACAAACATAATTCTCAATCCAGTCGGCCACGTATTCACAGAACATGAAGGCTTTGGAATTAAAGTTTATGGCGATCTAACATTGTTTGGACTGCACTTCCAAACACTAGACATAACATTTGTGTATTCTACAAGCACACAATCATCATCCTGTGATCAGTACAAATTCGCCGAGAATTTACTGAAAACTGAAAAAGCTATTCGAATATTTGCCACCTTAAAACGCGTCAAACCGATCGGTCGATTTCTTAAAGCAAATGCCGGTCTAGGATATGCGATAAGTCTTGAACATGAAGGTAATTTTTCTTTAATTGTTCAAGGTGAAACAGCATTTCTTGGACTTCAGAATCGTGTAGACATGTACATTTCGCAAACGGGTTTGCGATTCGTTTTGGAAGGAAAGATATGGTCTGCATTTAAGGCACGGTTGGATGTTTCGTTCAATACACAACTTGATGTAATGAAGCATAATATACCGGTCTTGCTAAATATATCATTAAATATAAAGGGTCGTTTTATTGCGGATTCGGACGGTGATGGAGATTTTGCAGACAGTTACCTTACAGCGCTCATTCGGTTTACCAAACATATCGCTGACGAGGCAAACGATCGTTTAAAAGGAGTACATGACACATTTATGGCGGCTCAACAGGATTTAACTGCTGCACAAAATGTGTTTGAAGCTACACAATCTGTTTTTAGTTCAGCAAATACCAGCTTTGATCACGCAGTGAGAGCATTAGACGTTGCGAAATCAAATCTTGAGGAGGCGAAACAACCCTTTCAAAACGAAAGTAATACTTGGAGAGATGCACAACGAAAGGTTGATCGGCTTTGTAAAATTAAAACTTGCGACCAAATATGTGTTCCAGGTTTGAAGTGCATTGTGTGCTCAAAGATAGTGGGGTTTGTTAGAATTTGGTATCCTTGCTGTTTTTTTATACACTGTATGTATTCTTTTCCTGACCCGACATGTGAAATAGCAAATGCTTATTGTCGTGTACTGCGTGGAATAGCCTGTGCAACTCTAGACGTTTCTAACCCTGCATTGGGTCGATCAATTATTGAACTAGATGCAGCAGAGGTGGCTGTGTCGGTTGCAGAGATAATTGTTGATAAATCCCGTGTTGTTCGCGATATTGCTGAGGTTGCTCATGATATGGCAAACGTTGCTTTGGAAGGTACAAATATGATGCTAGATGTTGCAAAATCGGCACTTGAAGCTGTTAAACGAGTTATTAAACAAGGACTTGTGTCATTACATTTCGTATCAAGATACGGCTTACAAACGTTGATTGACGTAAGGAATTGCCACTTTGAAATTCAGCTTTCAACAAGTGATTTGTCAATATTTGATGTCAAATGCGAAGTGAATGCCTTCAAGACTGGTTTAATAACCGTTGCCATAAAAATTAATTTCAACGATCCGATCCAAAGTATTTGGAACGCTGCGAAAGGAACAATAGAGCTGATCCTTAACAAAATCGACAACGTTTTATCTGACAGAAAACGGCGTGATTTACGAGATAAATCATTAACCGGTCTTTACACGGCGATGAGATTTGCCCGCAGTGCAGATGCAGAAGATGTAAACTTTGAAATGTTTGCAAATCAGACATTAAATGTTACTTTCATTGCATTTCCAAGGTCTAATACTGGCCAACCGGATGAGTATACTTATCGGAAGCAAATGTTCGCTGACAAATGCCTGCTGTTCACGCGTATTCATTTACTGTTTTATAATACGACGAGTACACTATTGGATTTGGTGCATGACACTGCAACTAAGATACAGAATATTACTTCTCTACAAGTATCACTGCCGACTTTCAATATTCACAATATGGCAAGCAATTTATCCTTTGCAACTTTAGGCGTTGACCCAAACGTTGCCAAAGATGAATTCAACATAAGTACTTCTGAACTAAACAACGCAATTGACGACGCTAGAGAAAACTTTTCTACAGATCCGCTTTTAGTAAACCTAGTATCATTTGCTGAGGATGCTAGTACGTTTTTGGACACTGCAGCTGAGGGAGCAAACAAAATAATGATCGTACACCAATGGATTGCTGCAATAAATAATGTTACGATCGATTATTTTGATAACGACACCTGTGTTTCCTTTCTGGATTGTGCTCACTACGCCATCGCCGCCTTGTACGAACAGTATATGGCTGTAAATATTACAAACCAGACTGAAATCCTGGACAGTGTATCGCAATTTGAAGATACCTTTCTACTGTTAGTTGGCAACGGTTCCCATACCATCGAGGCCGTTGATTTGATGGCGATATCTTTAGTAGTAACATTACAGAAAATGAAACAGCACTACGTATTTTGTTCCAAAGCTCCGGAAATGCTTCAGCCTCTTCAAAACCTAACTTTGAACAAAGGGTCAAATGTTTCACTCGTCTGCAACGCAACTGGCGACCCAACACCGAATTTCTGGTGGTACAAAGATGGGCAACTTATTTTGGGTGAAAACAAGATGCTATTATATATTTTAAACGCGGAGGGAAAGGATTCTGCCGTATACCACTGCATTGCCGGAAATTTAGTTGCAAATTACACGTTTGATGCGGCATATGTGAACGTTCTGGGTAAATTATTAAATGAACTATGGTACATTTGTGTTCCATTTGTCGCGAATGTTTTGACCAAAACATTGTTTCTTTCCTATTTTTTTTGATGTTATTGCTTGTTGATTTACAAAAGGCGTGCTAACACTTAAATTATTGTATTTGTTGTTATTGCTGTATATGCAATCAATCTGTGATACAAGGTTTCATTATTTGTGATGTTTTTACTTATGTTCTTTATTGCAGACACGAGAGATGTGGTTCATACTAAAGAAGTCATCGGTAAGGGTAGTTTCAAAGTTATTTTTCAGAGAATAACTTTAAAATAAAACAAAATAAAAATAAATAAAAATAAAATATATTATTTTTTTAAGTTTAGTCATCTGTCAGCAATAATAAAATATATGGTGATTCAATGCATAAATTATACTTCCATCTATTCCGAATAATGATGTTTCTTTAAAATAATTACAATTTATAAATATATGTTAACCAATTTACTGGTGCGTTATTTAGATAGAGAAAACGGTGTGGACCTAAAAGCAGTATTGATACCGATATTTCTTCTGCTGCCTTGCGCAGTTATCACAGGCGTTTTGATTTGGAGACATCGTAACAGGTAGTAACTATTGCCAAGAAGGAAAAATACTATATATATTTGCTTAATGTGTTTTATCAAATACACATGTATACTTCAGTGCTGAACACGTACCGTCAACACATTTTATTAGTGTACCCTACGTGAATGCAACATACATGTATACAGTAATTCCTCCTTACTGGAACTCCAACTGCAGTTATATTTTTCTTGAATATCAGATTCAACACAAATGTAATATGTTTGAATGTAATGTTTGAAAATCTTAGAACCATCACTACCGTCCAACATAACACATTCAAAACGTCCATCTAAATATTGTTCTGATAGTGTGTTCAACGCAAACTAATATTAAACGTTTGTAGATTAGTTCGGCTCTTTGTCCTTTACACAAGTACATATCCCATGATTGACTTTTAATATGTTTATACAAGATTTATGAGTTACTGCAAAGGTTTTGTGAGACACTTTAAGAGAGTTTTGCATTAATAAGATTTTGTCAATATTTCAATATAATCCTCGATTCTAGAATATTGGTCACAAAGACGGGGCATGTGATGAGCTTCGAAAACAGTACATATGATACGATCGGGGGTTCGCAAAGCGACATTGGACTCCAAGACTCGATCGGAAAGGAGAGCAACTCATTAATAGGCAAATAAGATGGCAAATAATTTGAATACAACGATTTCATTGGTCTATTAAAACATGGGTCTATTTTAAAAGTTCAGAATAACTCATGTCAACATAAGTCCTAAGTTTTGAATATTTTGAAAACAGCGCATACACTCACGAATTGTGATCTTACGACGATCTAACGTAGTTTCATTTATATCGGCAAATATCTTTTTGCGATAATATTAGGCATCGTAAGCATCATTAATTGTTCATATAGTGGACTCTTTCATAAATTGTCAAATGACCATTTTCAAAAAGATTATATTATGTTTAAAGTTAAAAGAAAATTTAGTTTTATTCAAAAATTGCAAACAATACCTCTGACGTAGAAAATTGTTAAACGTATCTTTTCATTTATTGATAATCAATCGAAGTCAATAAAATTAAACAGTGTTTTTCACGATTTTCATTGATGATTTCAAAAATACATTGATTATTAACTTAGCATTCATTATATATATATATTTTGTTGTTGATTTTTTCTTGTCAATAATATCAGTTGATTTTTTTTAACTATTTTATGTTTGTTATTCTAATGAACCTTAGATGAATTATGTTCTTACAAATGTTATGTTCTTTAAGCATTTGGCACCTCTTATTCTAGATCGGTATCAAGATCAATATGTAAATGATATGTATATTAACCTTTGGTATTTGGGGACTAAGTGGATGGAATTTGGTCATGGGGCCTCGTGTTTTGTGTATATATTGTATAAAACTTAGTGCATATAATCAGCGTATTAACTGAACTTTAGGGCGATACCCAATTATTATTTGAGTGTATTCATCGACTTTATAACAGTGGACACTATTCATTTACCTGCCTATAAAACTAAAAATAAAACTCAACACTCCGCCATTTGGGACGACAGTGTTTCGAGTGACGAATTGGACAAACGAAATCCAGGCAAAAACGCGACCAAGAAAACACAGAGTGGCAGATTCACTTAAGTGTAATTTATGTTTTTTCTGATACGAATGTTTTGATATTATTCTTACATCGGCTGCAAAGCAATAAAGAAAGAGCATTAGTGAACGTTTTCTCCGTCTACCCGGCGAGACTATCTTGACCTTTTCAAGATAAAAAAAAACATTTATTGGCGGTTAAATTGAAAACAATATTTTTGAATATTTTACTTGATGCTATGTACACTATTATATGTTGTAAATTATTGTACAGTGAATCAATAAAGTTATCATTAATTATTTGAAATCACAGTGGCCTTGTTTCGCGGGTTTCGTACGGTCATATAAGCTTACGGCTTCTGTATAGGGCCGTTGTATTTAGCTTGATAACAAAGAAAATCAGATTTCAATTAATTAATTGCATCATACACTTTAATGTCAGTTCGACGTTTATCAAAGAAGATATTAAATGTCCTGCAATATCCTATTTTTATTTAGCAAAATTATCGTATTGTTTATGTTTTATTCTGTAAAAGATATATTGAAATTGACTCAATTGGAATCGTTTGTGGAATCTGTATGTTCGGCCGAATTCATCGCATTGAGTGTTTGTTTTGCTTACTACTCAACTACATATTTTTATCAAGCTAACCATCTGGCTAAAACGCGCCAAAACAATTTTTGTATGCTAAGGTTTGTTCGGCCAAATGTATCAAAATGGCCTTTATGTTTTTTCTTAAGTAATAATGCTCTTTTAGTTTATGAATGTGTATATTTAGCAAAATTTAGCAAAATTATTTATACACTCACTTTTTTAAATGTGTACATAGCATATGGAAGCAATAGCATTGCCAACTTAATATTTCATCACTTCAAACCTTGAATAACGGGCTTGTAGTTATTTGTTTTAATAAACCAATATTCAATTGTTCATATGCAATACAAGTAATAATTCTGTTTATTGTACATGTTAAAATTGTATGCAAGTAATACCAGATGTGTACTTAACTTATAACTTCTTTTTTTTATTATTACCTCTATGTATAAACATTTATAATAAAAATGGTGACGGTTTATGATGTTGTTTTTTAATATGTATTTGTCAGTTTTTGCTTTTTGCTGCAGAGAAATAAAAATGTTCACCCAACAGTTTGTTTGTTATGCAATTTAAACATTCTGAAGAATATCTCTTGTAGTCGTATATATAACTGTACAGGAAATATGGTACGGTAGTCAAATTTTATTGTTCAATGTTACTAGTAATGCAGCGATATGTGTTAGCCTATGTCAACACTCTATATAGAAGGCAAGGAAGGTATACTTATAAGGCACCTTAACTGATGAGCATGTTTACTCCCGATTTATATTCTATATAACGGGCGCTTTATAGGAATGTAATCGGTAATACTCGGTTAAACGAGTTGCTGGTTAGTTACGTTGCTCGAATCTTCGACTTCACGCTTCGTAAGCGACAGCACTAATTACTGTGCCACAAAGGCAAATATAAGAAATACAATATAGGGCTTGTCATCATAACAATCGTAAAATACCGCTATCACAATGATTGAACTGTCGTGTTATCATAATCCAACTTTCTCGTTTTCGCCAGTGTACTGTCGCGTTGTCGCCACTGTAATGTTGCATTATGATTGTTTTACTGTTGCGGTATATTACGAACTACAGACTTAAAGTGGGTATATACGATCTCGTCAAATATTTATTAATTAATATAAAATGTGTAAAAATCTTATTATACATATATTTCAATATAAACTAAAATAAAAGTTAAGAAGAACTTGTGTCGAAAAGTGCTAAATAAGCCAGATATTTAACTCTGAAATCGAAAAAGGCTGTACAGCCGAATTCGCCAGCATGTATATCATGCATGTACGATGTGAATCTAAATTTAGTTTAACGGTTCATTTGAAATTCCTGCAGCGATATCGATTCATACGACACACGAACACTTACTAAAAAGACGAATGCATCGGTTATTGTAGGAAAATATGTACGCATTATCTTCGTCACAATCGGCCCGGGACGCTAATTTGTCTTTGCTGCATTTAATGAAATTAGTCTTAAATGTATTATTGTTCTTGCATATTGTGTGTTATTATAACATATTTGTATCAATATATTACAATTCAACACATATAAAAATCGTATAATCTCGCTTTAAGAAATAAGTGCGATTGTGGTGTATTGCAACCAAATGCATGTTTCCCGAATAATAATATATACCATCCCAAATAGATTGCGAAAGTAAGATCTAATGAAAAATAAATGCCTAGTAACGACTATTGGCATTTAATCATAAACAGGCCCTATTGAATGCCTTCATATGTTCTTGACTTCATGACAAGTTGAAATTAATCAAATGCATTTTGTTTCCGGCAGAATGAATTAAAAATATATGATTACATACGATCGCAGTTAAAACTGAACCCGTTTCATTTCTTAACATGGTTCAAATCTTTCGTTATTTTCTAGTTTTAAACAAATACCATAAACACTAGTTATAATGCATTAGTAGTGTATGATAGACCCTAGCGGTCAATCCGAGATGCAATCAATAAAGTATTCCATTCCAATCTATTCTTGTTTTTTGAAGTTGGTATTTTACATGCACTGTTTCCAAATTAAGAATTAAGAAGCAACAATAAAACAAGAACTCCAAAAATATTTCAATAAACAATAAAACATCGTAATAAATTCGAAAACTCAGGTGATATTGTCGAGTATGTGTATAGTTTGTTTCAGTAAATAACAAAAGCAACACAATATCGTGTATATGCTATTGTATTAAAACACTCGCATTATAGCATTATTTAAAAGGTTGCCTTCATAAAATGTTTATTTGATGAAAACATCCCTGTCCATCACGTGCAGTCTATATATCTATAAGGGTACTACCGGTACTAAGCTCTGAGGATATTTATTGATATTTTTTTTCTCTACCGACGAACATTAGTCATGACTGTACGATTCCAGAATGAAGTTATATAACACTTGACCACATTGCCGGCAACAAGATAATATTGGGCAAACAAAGGTTGTCAGATTAATATATTTAGATTTACCGTCTCCAATTTCCGGAGCGTGTGTTTTTAACACCACTTGACAAACTTGAAACTGTATGCATGTGAAGAAAGACATTTTAGCTGCTACGAGTGTAGGTACAATTATGGCCCTTTGTCTGTTTCCCTCTATAGAATATATAATCCCAAAGGGATTATATCATCTTTAACAACCGTATGGATCTCGTAATGCAAAGATAGGAATGTTTGATGGGAATTATGGCCCGTTGTCTTTTTTCACTATAGAATATATGGCTCAAAATGCTGTTTTTCAACTCTTTAAGCTTAACAAATAGATTGCTCTCGCTCAAACTTTGATAATTTAATGATCTCAGCTGATTGTATAAAGGGAATTCTGGCTTCAACGAGAGTCGTCAGAATTATAGCTTTTTGTCAACTGTGAAATAAAGAGCCCCGAAATGTTGGGTTACATATGTTCTAACTGCCTTTCGGATTTCGCTCAAACTTATAGGGAAAGGAATTTTTTTAATTATGGCGTTTTATCGTTGTGTTCACTGTATCAAATACAAAGGATCTTCCTGTGTGCAAACATGAATTTTAGGGCCATAAGTGTCTTCGTACATTCCTAATTCTATCACGTTCGCAACGATTTATGGATTGGTAATATTACGTTGAACAGGGCGAGTATTCATTCATTTTCAATCGCAATTTCCATAATCAATTTGATATTCATCGAACATTCGTGATACCAATTCACTCGTCGAGTAACACATTATCGCAAAAGTTAGTATACCGAATGCCAAACATTGCCTTCATCCCAAAAGACAGTACGCACACGTTTTTTTTCCATAAGATGATTCATTGACATGTCCGTTTAAAGAAAGAAAACGATGGTACTGTGTGACCATTGAGTATTTTGATATATTCAAGATGGTGGCAAGGATGGAAAACATAACGTAAAAAGCAGGGACATTTATTGCCAAATGAAAAGGCAATGAAATCTCGTTTGCAAATGAAAATGCTAGTTGAACAGGTTGTATCGAGATCATAATAACTTGATTCTATATTTGTGATGATATAGGCGTTTTTTGTGTGTGTTGAGGAGGTCTATCGTCATAGCAAAGAGTTCAAGGCGACGGTCTAAAGCCAACTACAACTGTAATGTATTCACTACTTATTAATGTTATTACATAGGACCATGTTATCATGATTTCAGCCATGTTTGAAACACATAGGCTAACACTTAGGTGTGATAAGAAATGTACAGTGGTTACTGCTGGTATACAGCTGTAAGGCGTCATGATCAACGTCATGTAGGTGCATTTGAATTTGTTTTAGAATTGATGTCATTGCCCATAGGGAATGCGAATTTTAATGAACTGTGTGTTATCGTTTAGAGTGGTGTTGAAAAGGTCATTAAATTATGCAACCGAATTGTTACCCAAAAAAAAGTTCCCAAAGAATGTGAGAACATTGCGAATAATTTGTGAGGAAGTTGTACTAGTTTTATTTTCAGCAATCTGCAAAAAAGAAGCTGAACAACAACCTTTGGATAGAGTGTGTAATCAAACAAGTCGTGATAATGATGTTGTTCATTCGAATAGATAAGTAATGAGATTAGGCATTGTGTCTGTATGCAGTGATATTGATGATTACGTACTACGTTGCTGCTCGACCTATACATTTTGCAGTTATGCACTGTATTTTTGTGCGCTTGATAAATAACCAGTTTCAGATAAGATTCAGAAATGGCGACCATGCGATGATATATTGCACAGGATTCTCTAATGCAATATCGTAACATATGTTACCAAAACAACATTTACATCCAGTTGGGTGAGTTGTTGGGTATTTCGCTCGGTGAATTGATTCGGAAGCACTTGGCCAAAGATTAACACATAATGCTGTCTAATCATTGGCCTGAAAGGCTTCATGAATTAGCAATGGCAATCAGATAACACACAATAAAGAGGAGGCAATTATGCGCAATCAGATTTACTCCTTCTTGAAAAGATCCGTTTCAAGTTGGATACATGCATCAAATCACTTTATACAAAATAGCATGTTAACATTTTGACTCGTATAATCAGTCCTGATAATGACCATGTTCGTGAAGTTGTGAGCATTGGTCGAAATCATACGTATGTTTATAAAGAGTTATAACCTCGAGGAGCATTATCATTGTGATTTACATTTACAGCAGAAGGAACAGTGTAAGGCGCGGGCTGGTTCTGACACTTATCTAATAAATGCAAGGGCAAGGGGCTTGACTTTAACAAAATTAATATACTTAATGGATGTTTTAGCCTTGTGTTAGCACCCTACCATTTACATGGTAAACTTAAAGCGTTAAGATGAAAATAGCCTCATCTAAATAGTTTCTGAAAGAACAACACACACTTCAGGTCACAATTTTAGTCATGAAAACAATACCACCCCATGTGATAGATGTGCACTCCGCGTGTTAATACACTGGTCTTCAAAGGTACTGTGCGCACGGTCGTTAACACCTTCTGACAATTGTAATTTGTGGATGAACAAATAGTGTAATTTTTACCTTTACTATAAATACAACATCACGAGCTGCACACAAAACATAAGAGGTAGCAAGAAGTCTGCAATCGAGCATAAACTGAATCATTCAATACCATCCCAAATTACTGTCCTGGTACATACAGTAAAGCCCAACTGATTTGTAAAATTATTACTTTCGAAATAAATGTGCTTTTTTAAATTAAAATACGATACTCAACTGTTTAACCTATTTAAATTCACAATGCTTCTGCATTTATCATGCAATTGCCTAACTTTCATCTTTTGTCTATTTAATGTTATTTTACTATTGTACTTTTATATAAAGGAATGGCGGATGGTAAACACAAGTTTTTCTTTATTATATGTCCGGTGTTTCCTTATTCTTATATTGATTATGTACACATACATATGTAGGGGTATGAAGGGTATATACAGCTAAGGTTTACACGACCAAAATCTCTGCTTTGACAGAATAAATAATTTAAGTAGTACTGAGAATAAGATTACATAACGGTCCACATAGCTTGTTATAACCTGCCGGTTGATAAGGCGGATAACACTCGGTGCAGCGGTTGCCGTCTGGACTTTCGCCACATTCCTGCTTTCCCGGTACGTTATAAGCAATCAAAATATTGCGACAATCTTCATAATAATTGTAAAATTTTGTTTATGACCTGTGCACAACAATACTGCAATACGTGTATACATGTTAAAATTGTTTGTATTACATTTTTGCGAAGAACACATGTTGTACTATGCCCCGACATTTAAAGTGATAACTGGAATTCCTGCATGGTATTCCTACTTACCATTCATATACGTTCTATAATTTAAATCGTTCAAATAAAACATTCAATAAAATGAATATTATCATAATTATGATAGGCGTGTATTTTTGCGCGTTTCAATATATCAATTATTATTTATTGATTGGAAAACGGCGCATATGTATCATTAACTATTTTTATTATTTTGTCTTTAACCACAATCACTCCCGTTCGCAACAAGTTTCGCTTCTCCACGCCGAGTAATAAACTAATTGTTTCCGTAGGAGCCGCCGTTATAACAGAACTTATTGGAGTTTCATGTTTCTTAACTTGCTTCGCAATTCCAAAAGCCACCGTGGCAGGTTCGAAATTTTCTACCGCCGGCACAGGACCGTGAACAACTGACCCAATCCCCATAATCGTCTACAGGTAAACACACTAAATTTTTGTATTTAAAAACATCTTAAAAAATATTCCTTTTATCGGCTTATTTATAGCTAATTTAATGTTTCGATCCCGTTATACGTCGCGGTAGATTAGTCTTAAGGGCATATACAATGCGTTTAGTCAAATTATAATGCCATTTAAATGACATATAATTAATAACACACGAAACAACTTATAAACTGACAGTATCCATGTACTTTGCATTTCTCGAATTCATTTGTTTTTGAATATTTTTAAGATAATTACAAATATCAGTTTTATGGTTTACAAAACGATATAATGTTAATGATTGTCAGTTGTTGAAAACTTGTCTGTAGAAGCAATCTTAATGGCATTATGAGTTAAGATAATGAGTTCTGTACACATGGTTTCATATTTGCTTTTATACTTTTCTTATAGTTTAATATATGTTACTGTTTTATATGACTCTCGTTGACTTTTATAATAGAATAAAAATTGAAGACTTGAATCTGAGGACAGGACACTGAAATTTCAATCTCATTTCCATTTTGCAAAAATATAATTTTACATCATCAAGAAATCAAAGGAATCTCTGCATTGCCGCAACAATTCGTTGAATTAACAAGTGTTAGTCATGCTGATGATTGGCTACTAAACAAATTGAACTCAAGCCGTTCATCAACTGCCTACGAGAAAAAACGTTGACTCGACTTTTTTTAATATGCAAGCTTGATGTAAACAATGCACACAACAGCATAAAATTATGTTGCGTTTGTTCAAATAATTACAAATAGGTGTGTTGTGTTGTAATAATGCACAGTTTTTATCCGAATGTTAAAATCGGTTTTGAATATCCTAACGTGAATAGTGTATTGTTATAACGTCATGAAAACGCAATTAATATGTAGTTTACGTATCGTATACTTACTTGTAACACTGCGTCACAGAAATGAGGAGTCCAAATGCCCAGAGTATCCACGTAAGTCTCAAACAGGATAACATGCTTGACTTCTATCTTTCGTTAATTACCAATACATGATGAAATATTTTAATTACATATGTCCACTTTATGTTCGATAGCAGGCAACACATGTCTTATATAGCTAGAAATCCAACCTTTGATCACAAGTTTTTGAACGTGATTCACTGCGATTTATTTTGTTTTTAAAGTACAAGTGCGGATCATTCCGTACTTTTTCAAGCTTTTTTGGCATTTGATTTTCTTATTAGCGAATTTCAATATACCATCATAAATACACTTTAACATATAAGACGAATTTCTCGCTAGTTTGCATACCCGTTTCAGCATAATCCTCGACGATAAATAAGAAAATCGACAAATTTGGAATAAAATGCAGCCAGTGTGATATTCTACCAATCATAAGTCACAATAAGCTTGGCCAATTCGAGATGACATTTTAGAATGCTTATTTTAAACTTTGTTTCTAAAACCTTTAAGTTCAACTTTATCAACAGCACAACATACAGATGTTGTGATTATAGTTAATTCATCGGCTAAGTGAATGTGATGAAAATTACTTTCCCTTCAGTGTGTATTAGCCAATAAGGGGCGCTGTAGAAGCACGAGGATATTCGTACATGAGTGAAAAATGGTCAGTTTTTGTCATTCAGCTTTGTGAGCTCGCATGGTGTACATGTTTTTTTATAGTAACTTGTGAATATTTCCTATTATGTAAATGATATATGGAATTGAACAGTTGATAAATGTATCGAACTACATTGACATTGGATAATACTGTATGATGACTGAGGAAAGATTGTATCGTCATGCGCGCTATTATGCAATGTATATTTTGTGATGGTTGTTAGAATGTAAAGTTTAATAATAAACGGACAGCCGGTATGTGAGTCCAAGCGGATAGTATAGAAAACAGAGATGTGTTTGTTATAAAGCCTAAGGATGTATGTAAGGGAACTTATATGTATGTTGAAGTATTATTGTTTGTGAACACATTCCGATCAATACTGACATGTGACAAAAGCTAGATGTTCGTGTGTATAAACAGTACATTTTGTAATAAAATATTACAGACGAGGCCAGTTACGTTTGCCACAATTAGGGAACTTGCTCGAAGGGTTTTGGAGGAGCTAAACTACTATGCAAAACTTGATAATGCACTTATGAAAGATGGTGATTTTCATACAGAATTGAATTGTGCAAAAGAACATTTAATTTACAACGAAGCTAAATTTATAAACGGAACATAGTGACATAATTGGAGGATGGCGGATTGCTTTGAGGATTTGTACAAAACAATATTGTTTCATCTTTTTCCGACTCCGATCATACATGTTTATGTTAAGCTCAATAAATTAACTGTAAGATGTTGACAAAATCTATTATTAAGTAAGAAATGTCTTGATTTATGAGACGCGAGTTAATTGGTTCTCATTATCCGCAGCTGGGTCGGCATCACAAACTATTATTTAAAAGCAGATTGAATTCAGATTTTTCTTACAGTTGGTTATATAGTGCTCTGTAAACTTTTTCAGATATTAAGAATACCTTTGTACGGAAAAGTAGCGGTAGAAAATAATTTAACGAGTTTTTAACTAAATTAACAACGTTATCGTGAAACTTAGGTAATTTAATTTTAGTAAAATATTACTCTACATGTACTGTCGTCCATACAATATCTAGAAAATATCACACGGTTATTTACTAGGGGTAAATTGCAAATAATTGGATCATTAAAGTATTGTTTTCAAAAACTGTAAAGGGTATTCTCCAATTGATGTAAATTGTAACTGCGAGAACGATGTTTTTGTAAGAAAAATAATGTATTTTGTTATATATTTAAACTCAATTGCTAATATATAATTCTATATTTACAAACTCATTTTTACTCTCTCAAATGCAGTAAATAAATAGGTTAAAACTAAATGCATTTTTTATTTCAATTTTGGTATGCATTAAAAAACTATCGTAATTAAAATGAACTTCTAAAGTTACAGTCTCTGTCTATCCTGTGCATTTTTGTTAAAACAATATGTCTGTCATTGGTCTTACAGTATTTAGCTCTAATTATATTTCTTGATATTGAGGTAACGTACTATAAATTAGCTCCACCGAAAACATTTTACACCCTTTCACTGGTCCAGAATGCACTCACATAATAATCGACCGTTCCCGGGCAACACGATTGCAGTTCATAGACGGAACCCGGTGTACCCAGTGCGAAAGCGATGATATTTTTCTACGGGAAAGGGCGGTCTGCAAATGGATAGCAGATATATAATGTATATGACAAGCAAGCATACATATTTCATTGACTTTTCATATTTATATACTGGCTTAAAATGTCACAAATATTGAGAAAATGGTATAAATTACACCGGAATATCATCTTTACATTCCTTATGTTCTTCTATTAAATGTTTTCCGAATGTGTTAAAATTCCGTAAATGAGCGCAATTAAGTTGTATAAGTATTCCTCTTTAAGATGAAAGTTGTGAAACGATTTCTATAAGTGATCTATTATGGCAAGAAATTTGTGTCAAGTGAAAGTTGCGTACTTTACCAGTCGTTATTTCTGGTCGTGTTCTGTGATAACAACGGCAACCAAAAATATAAAAACAAACTTAAGCGAATTGGTGTGAAAGCCCCGTTCAACTCTGAAGTGTAATAATTATGTCTCACATATATTGCAACTACGTTTAAATCGTGGAAGACATGTTTACAGGTCAATATATTAGTTATGCTATTGCTGTCTTAATCTGTGTGCAGATGAAATTGTTGTCTTGCCTAAACTTGAAGGTTTTACATTGAAGTAACTAAAGAATTAGATTGTGACCTAAATAAAAAAATGTTTCTGATTGAAAATGGTCAATTTTACATGAATCACATTTAAACTGTATTTATGTGTTGCGTTTATAGCGTTTATTCACTTGGAAAAAGGCGATTTGAATTAAACGTTGTGTATTTGGTTTGTTTGTTTTTTATCTGCGGAAATCGCCTTTTTGCATATGAATTATTAATAGGTAGATTTGCTTTTTGCATGAACTGTTGTTGTATCCAAAAAATAAACATCTTAAAGAAGAATATATGTCTACGTAAAGTATGTTGATATACATGTTTGTTGGTATTTTAACTAATATCTGTTAGATTCATCTTCGACTGAAAATCAAAGCACCGAACAAACCGGAAGACACTCCTGCTTTTCATTTGACAGTCGACATTCAAAAAGAAGTGTCGACGCCTTCTAAGCGTGCGGATTAGTCTGAAAATTGCATACGCAGCAAAAATATGCTCAATTTGACAATACTTGAGCTGTTTGTTTCCGACGTCTAAATATATCAATATAAAGCTTTAATTAAGTGTTTAAAAAAAGGGAAAAAATCATGAAAAAGTTCCTTTAAAGATTCTCCTTTACGCTGACAAAATAATGTTTGTAAAATGAAAGCCGCGTGCTATGTTTAAAATAAAACTAGCAGTTGGATGATTTTGATTGACACCAGTAATGTATTGATGGCTGGGGAAGTTGGTTACAAAATGCAATACTTCTTTGACACAATGGTACAATAAAATATAAACTCCGAAACTTATCTGCTTACATGAGACATGTAGGAAAAACTACATCTCAAGTCTAACTAGTTTTTTTCTTTCATATCTTCAAAACGTTACCTCGCACGCATTAGCTCATTGGATGATGGGCATACCGTAAGAGTAGTTTGAGGAAGGTCATTTATCCGGAAATGAGTGTATAAAAGAAGACGCTTAAAACTAAGACATTGTAATAACTAGTATAAGTTGCTTAGCAAATGGTGGATCAATTGATGCAGATGGAGATAACCTAAATGACAATTAGACAACATGTAGCATATTAAATGCCAAGATATTTGATTGGTTCCAAGCATGTTTGCAATGCGTTAATCAAAGGGAGCTCAAAACCTTCACAAGGTTGCTATTAGTCCTCACAGTGGTCTCCGTTACTGCTTATTTGCAACTTAAGCTACAATTGGCTCCTCAATATTTATCAAAGATTTAAAAATTGTTTGAAAGTCATTGTCTACTTATACTCATTGTTTTAATTTTGCAATAAAATGCTTAAAAAAGAACGAATTTGTTTTTCAAAATAGATCACTTGAGTATTTCAGCAGTAAAACAAAACAGTTTGAAATACATATCTTAAATTCAAATTATTAGTATTTAAGCCCTTATCCCAGCTATATTCACCTTATCCCAATTTTTAAGGAGAAAACACTATGGAGATCAACCGCCGCGACAAATTTGTACACGCAGCAGGTGTGAACAACAACAGTGCTATTACTTTAGGTCAATATCGAAACGTATACATCTTGTACACTTAAATGAGAACGATTTCTCCGTTAATTCATTTCTGTGGCGTTTTGATGGTATATAATAATGCTCTGTGAATACTCGGTCGTGTTAAGTATCGATCGTGGGTTTATTTAACTGTGAACGATTTAAGAAACTCGGGAAAATGCCTAACGTGAGTCCACGGGTTATTCTTTCAGTGTTAAGCTCAATTCTCTTGCAATTCGTAACGTTTTCAATATGCAAATAAACCTGTGTATGCTCTTTTTGTCAATATAAACACCGGTTTCTTTATTATTAATCTCGGGATTATTGAATTACGTTTACATTATGGCTCTCGAAAAGTCTGAACATTAATGGCCCGGATCCTCTGCCGTGAGGTTAAAGAAAAAGTGACCGGTTCGTCTTAAAAAAAAACACCCTATCGATTATTTCTATGTGTGTGGCATACACTAGACGTCAATTTAATAAGGCGCGTAAACATTAATCATGCTTCGTGCCTTTACAAATTTCTTTATTTACAAGATTTCATTCAATCGACCCATAACCTGCTTAAACCAGAACAATGACGAATCGACATAATTTCCAACCTTTTACCCAGGATCTCAAATACGACTTTAAGAACCTTGTAGTATATTCCGTAATTCAAATTACCCTTTTAATCTGGTCGGTAAAACTTGAGAAAAGCACGTCCTTTGGAAAATGTTTAACGGTTAGAAGTAAAACATGTACTTAAAACTACCTTACATCTTGCGCGGAAAATATTCCTTTGTATATAGAGTAGAGATAAGTGCAAATTAATGTTTGAACCACTTTTACTACGATTGTTTAAAACTGTAAGTATAGGGTAATCGAGTGTTTTATATAAATAAATATAGAAACGGTTTGCTCCCTCGAGATATATTTTTGAGAATTATTGAACTAACATTAAAAATATTTTCCAAACCCATTTCCTGTCAAAGTATTTACTCATATGTATGGTGAAGCATTATTTCGTAATCATATGAGTATTTGACAACAATGGCCTTATATAACGTGTAACCAATTACATACTGAAAAGACATAATCCATTTTGAAAAAAGCTTCACCAAAAAGTATTTTCGTTACATATAGTTTGAATTAAAATAAGGGGCGCTTTATTGACAGCATTACATGATTTTTGTAATTTTCAAATTACAATGTCATTGCCTCAGTTATATGTATCTCTCAGTTTCTTGACGCAGCAGCTTAAACGATGTCGAGTATTTATTACAGCTAATTATATTTCAATGTCATGCGTGTATTGGTGTTTTATTCTCTACAGCGCGAAGTAATTATACATATATATATATATATATATATATATATATATATATATATATATATATATATATATATATATATATATATATATATATATATTTGCACGTTATTAAGCGACTATATAAATTTGCTGTATACAATTCAAAGAGGCCTAAACCGGCGTTTTACATCCAATAACATTAAATTGTTTTGTTTTTCAATGAACGTGGACATCAACTTAATAATATTTGTGTCCGCTGACTTAGTATTCATTCAACATTTTTGTTTTGACAAACATGATTATTTTCTCGTTCTTTTTAGTATGAACTTAACACCATTCTCTAGTGAGTTAAGAACGAGACCCGTTTCTCTTTTATTTGTGTATGATTTCCAAACAGACAGGTGTTGAGCGGGAGGTTTTATGTCCGCTTGCAACCGTTAATATGAATGACTTTCGAGGTAAGATGCAATTGGCACTCATTCTTCGCGCATTAAAACAAAATGTTGTATAATTATATGCATTTGGAAATATTGTTTTCAAATGTAAAGTATTGTGCGGACCATGCAGACCATGAAGCTACCCAGTGGACTATTTATGTGACCGATGCCCACGTGGCACCTTCAACGTGAACGTTACTGGTCCAGAATGTAGGCATTGCCCTTGGAACTTGACAACAAAGAGATAAGATTCGTTACACATCAATGGTATGAACCTATTATTATCTTCATGATGATATATATTATCATATATTTAAGGCTTATTATCCGACCAAATTTAAAATAGTATTTGCCAAATAGCAATTAACATACAGTTGTAAATATGTTATCAAGTTTCATTGTCAACATAACTTGCACATCTTTCATCTCAAATCTTAAATGAGAATGTTACTGTGCTTTCTGTTTCATAATTCATGTCCGACTGCAACGCATTTTTTTTGTTGAACAAAAGGCGAACGCACATTTAAGATCAACGTGCGTTACTACACTATGATAAACCGTTGCGTCGAACAACTGTATGTCTTGATATATGACTTGTTCAATTTGTTTTGTTTATTATTTAGCCTATTTATCAAGGGTGTATGTCAAGAATCATATTCAGTTGTTTTGGTGTATATGACGAAAAATCGCTACACTAAGATTTATTGCGATAATTTATGCAGAGGGAAAACGCCGACATCATTGTCCATATTTTTGAATGGATAAGTGTTTTGTTTTAATGTACACTTATTTAAACTGTTAAATAAGTAAAAAGTGATTAAGACATACCTGTGGGGATATAATTAAGTTGTTTAAATAAGCCGTGGAAGCAATTTTATTAATGCAAAGATATACAACATTCACTATACAACTGAACATACCTAGATACATGTTTACACATTTAATGTAATATAAGAATGTCAGTTTCATATTATTAAATAAATATTTTATTCAGCCTACATACGGCACATTTACGAAACAAACAACTGGCTAAATCAATAGCATCGAACATCTTACGATTAGCTCGTGTAACGACTGCCCGCCAGAAGTGTTATGATTTTGATGACTAGCTCAACTGAAGAAGATGGATCGTACTCTCAGGGATAATTTTCATTACAAATAGACACCATATGATAATGCCACAAGTGAGTAAAATACCATATTAACTGGATAAATGACAAGCTCAAAATCGCATTACACTACATTGGCATTTCACTCTTTCTACGATTACCCAGTTGCAGTAGCGCACAATACTCGCGTGAAATATCCATTTTATACACCTTTGCTTACAACCGTGTACTATCACTTAAACCAATCTCGTGTTTGGGCAAGATAAAAAATAATGAAGCCTAATGGAGTAAAAATAAGATGTATTTTATAGTGTATTCACAAGGAGTACATTACCAAATGTTACGCAAAAACTAGTACCTAAGAGACTTATTTTCAGGCAGTTCTAACACAAATGTTTAAAGGACCATCAGAATAAAGTGAACTTTGGAACATATTTTAAATAATGGGACGATCATGGTATGGGATTCAAACAAGTATCATTCAAATTGACATGCGGAAAATAAGATATATTTTTAAGGCTTCATTATTTTAGAACTTACCCTTGCATATTAACTGGCAAACATATGTAAACTGAGCATTGCGCATATGAAAACAGCATAACCGTTCTTGTACGGTTTCCGGACATAAGTTCAAACCCAGTTGCCGCATACCTTATCCTGATTGTTACAGGTAGAAAATAGCCGAGCGTTCTTTTGATAATAAGCAGTAATCTAAAAAAAACAATAACAACATAAAACAATTAAAAAAAAGACTGCAAACAAAACGAAAACAGCTAATAACTTTTCCTCCAAAACTTGAAAAAGAAAAATGCATGAACCTAAATTCTAAGAACTAAGCTAATTTACTTGCAAAAGAATGATTTTGAAAATATGTCACTCTTTGAATATAAACAACTCAACTCAGAAATCGCAACACGCCAAACTTTACGTTACATAGAATCCCTATATCACACGCCATGTATGAAAAACAACAAAATCGTTGTTGACCACTTTTTGAAAAATAATCACACAACTTTTAAGCTGATACACCTTGTTTAGTGGACAGTCTGGTACTGAATGTGTGTTCGTCGATCCAACATGCAAAATCATCTACGAACTTCCGCCTTTGCCACTGCAGCATAATATTAATAGTAACATATAAGGATACGTAAACTGATTCAAAAGACACAAAAGCCAATACTAAAGTTGTTTGTGAGATGAGCGGAGAATGTCAGTTTCATTTAAACATGAAAATGATCATATGTGCTATTACAATAAATAATTTAAATATACTAAATAAACGTGCATCAAAACATAATCCAAAATACGTTTTTTATGATACTGATACATTTTGAAATACCAATCCGTTTCGAAGGTTTCAAGTAACTTAAAAATAGTTGTTGGAAAGGGAAGAGAACCAGTGTATAGAAATCTATTCTCTATCGAAAACCAACAAATATATTTGGTATGCTTTTTTACCGTTATATTAACATTTTAAAACACTTAAGCGGCATAATAACGTCATGACGTAAAAATCGACCTTCTTGTATAGTAAAACAGTTAATACAATAAATATAATTTGTTATTTTTTTTACTGATTAAAACGGATATGTATCGCTTTAAAATCCCTGATATTTCCCTTTAAATAACCGGAAAGCATGAATGAATAAGTTGCTTTCACAATCAAATCTGTTTTTTTCTTCGGTTTACTAGAAACAATTATTTTGCATGCAATCATACAGTTTTAGTATTACCTTTTCTTTCTTTTGATGATGAAGTAAATCAGCAAGGAGAGTAAGACAGTAAGGCATATGCCAACTAGTAGAAAGATCACGACGGGTGCCACTAAATCTTTGCCAGTTTCGTAATAATTATCTGAAAGTAAGAATTGTTTAAACTATACGCAGATAGCATATGTTTCATTTCGAGGTTATAACGAATTAAATTTTCTCAATACAGGAAAAAGGCCATTTCTACTGAAACAAAATAACTCCTAATAACACCGTAGCTTAATATGTATTGTGTATTAACATGGTAATATTATTTTAAGGCGTTTCATATACGTACTTTTTAAGCAATAAAACACATAAGGGAATGCACTTTTTTATTTGTTAATTAATAATATTCACTGATAAAAAGGTTTATTGACCGTTGTGCGGCCAAGGAATATCAAATCATATACTATCGTTTACCAGCAAAACATTGTTTTATTATATGACTTATTATTAACATTGATTCTTTAACTGACTTGATTAATGCATATTTTGTTCAAAGCGATGAAATGTACGCCAATTGTTGTTATTTGTAATTTACTTCATTGACGAGATGCAAACTAAAGCGTCCCGAATGCGTTTGCGCAAACGGTATTCCGAGCCTTTAGTCTCCGGCATCAAAGCAAGCTACGTTTAGGCGAATTATAATTATGTAAACACCGGATATAAACATATTAAAATAAGCAATCGTACTTTTCATTTTCCTATATTCAATAAATGGTGTTTAGTATATACTTTTCTATCTAATTAGACGTAACACCAAGTACCATTTCTGCTGTAAAGAAGAAACACTAGTGATAAAAGATGCAATATTGTAATTTCTGATCATATGATTAATTACTCGATAGTTCAATAATCGTGCATTTTTTACTTATGTGAATGATATATGATATTTGAAACACTTTGATCAATTAAAAATGCCTACTTGTGTCTACATTGTTGTTGTTGGCTATTGCCGTTTCCGGAAGCGGCCTCAGGGTGGTCCTTACGGCACTGCCTATAACACGTACATGTATTAAAAGTTCTTCTGTAATTTGCAACAGATAAAATCAAGAAAACAAACAAAGATGTTTAGCTTATAATCTATTCACCGCGCTCTACAGCAGACTTTTAATTATCAAATGCACTATACATTACCTAAGCAGCCCTCGCCGTAATCACCCGGCGTGTAGCCGGGTTCGCACTGAGTGCACTTAATTGAGTCAGGTGAACCCCCGCACACCTGCTTCCCTGGTAGGCAGTGTTCCATTGTCACGTTTATACACGCTGAAATGTAAAACGTTTGTAATTCCTGAGAAATGGTATGAATTAACGTGTTTATACATTTTAATTTGTCAGAACCCAGCTATTATATTACCACTTGACACAAGCCAGTGATTTGTCTAAAAACCATAAATGGAATAACAATTTTATTAATGGACGTAACGTTTTGTTTTATATGTACTTGTCTGAAACGAATTAATAATGTTTTAAATATAAACTTTGATTGATTTTTTTTACAAATCAGACGGTGAAATCAACTCACATTGGCAACACTGTCCCGTCCTCCAAGCATGACATATGCACCTTCCATTTATAAATTCACCCCCGTTATAGCAGAAAGTGTTGCATTCTTCGCAGACTGTCTTGTCGATTTTCCAAAAGCATGATTCGCATATTCGACAACGTTGTCCTCCCCCACAGCTATTAGGACAACTTGGCCACGGCTGGCAGTCGTCATACCTTCCCCATGTGCAGCCTCCTGCAGAAGTAGTAGTAAAAGTATAAGTAGAAGAAGCTGTAGTAGTAGTTGTAGTAGTAGTAGCAGTTGTAGTAATAGTAGTAATAGTAGTAGCAGTAGTAGTAGTAGAAGTAGTAGAAGTAGTAAAAGTAGTAGTAGTAGTACTAGTAGTAGTAGTAGTAGTAGTAGTAGTAGTAGTAGTAGTAGTAGTAGTAGTAGTAGTAGTAGTAGTAGTAGTAGTAGTAGTAGTAGTAGTAGTTGTAGTAGTAGTAGTAGTTGAAGTAGTAGTAGTAGTAGTAGCAGTAGTAGTAGTTAATTTCTATTATGTTTGCATTTCAGTGACAATAACAAATAATACGTAATAACTTTATATTCCTTGCGATGTAAGCGAATTGTTAAATATGAGGTTTACCTAACTTAAAGTTATTGGCAGTAATATATTATACAAAGGACATGATAGTTTATATTAGAGATTCGCCTATCACAATTCAGAACTCCAGCGGTATGTCTGTATCTGTGTAAATTGTATATTTATTCGTTCCAAAAAAATGTTTAAAAGGTAGCACTATCATTATAATTCAATTTAATGTATTACTTATCACAGTGGTGTACAATGTTATGAATTATTGTTTTTTCATCAACTAAAACAATAATTTCTTTAAAAAGAAAAAATGCGTTGAAATAAATACTAAGATGGTATTCAATTAACAAAGAACATAAGGACCACTAGGATCTGGAACGTGACTTCTCGGACCCTGTAATACAATACGTATAAAAAGTGTAATAAGTGTAGCAAATAAAGTATTAACGCGACGAAAAGGAAGGAATAATAAGGTCTAAGCGCTTTTTAGGCCGGTAAGCTAATCTATTCAAAGGATCCGTCTAATGATACATGAAATAGTTAATATAAAATATATATCGTTTGCATTAATGATTATTTTCCCTATTTATTTTAATACTTACATTTAAAACTTTATATTTTATTCTTATCAAGAAAAAAGAACACCTAATACCATGGAAGGAAATTGTGAGCTAAACTTGAAAGCATGGTACTATCGAATTTAGCTCTCTGTAAATATCGTCATTATAATTTGTATCTCGTATATAGGCCAAATATACTAGCTGTGTCTCTATCACTGATTGGCATTTATCGGCATTGCATGAATGTCTGGCATTTACAAATTGAATGGCATTCATTAAATATAATACGTATAAGTTACACTCATAGTATCATATATCCAGCAATCATAACACCTGGCTTAATTATTAGTACCATGCTTTTTATGTTACGGCACTGTAGAAAATATCAATGTCATTCATCATAAGATTTAATGGTGTGCGTAAAATCTAAAGTTATAGCGTGAACTATGTTAACGTGATTTTAATTATTTAATGATTTGATTTTGTATTTTACGTTTAGACATTGCGCTAATTGTGTACCATTCGGCGATTTTAATTATTTGTTTAAATTAAGCTTAATTCGAAAATGGGTATCCACCTCGTAATATATTTATTTAATTGCCTGTCATTCATATTATAATTCATATTCGAATGAAAGAAATAAGAGGAACAAGTACTCGCAGTTTTATGCAAAAGTGTATCAAATACTTGCTCAAAATATTACATGTATATTTTTATTTCAAATTATAATTCTTTTTTTAGGGTTAATCTAATGTTTTAAGGTGGTTTCTTCGAAATTGAGTATGCCTGCTAAAACAGTTTTTGTTTATATTATCCATGTTACATATTACATGTACATGTTTGTATGTACTCTTTAATGCATAACTCTAACCGTTTAATATATTTGCTAGCAGGTTCTTAACAATATTACGATGCAATTTTATTAACTTTATGCCATTTTATATTTTTGGAGAGAGCAACTTGCTTTGATTAAGATTAAACTAGAGCCGGAAAACATGTTTAGCCGTAAAAAGGAAAGCTTTTTCTTCAGAACAGGACAGTCATGGATACATACACATACAGTTTTACATTTCACGAACACATATGAATAGGTTGCAATGATTTATTAATACTAATTACACAAGATTCATTTAATTGTACAAGTAACGTACGTGAATACCTTAAAGCGGGTATATACGATTTTGTCAAATATTTATGAATTTATATAAACTATGTAAAAAACGTATAATATATATATTTCAATATAAATTAAAATAAAAGTTAAGAAGAACATGTGTCGAAAAATGCGAAATAAGCCAGATATTTAATTCTGGAATTGAAAACGGCTGTACAGCCGAATTCGCCAGCATGTATACCATACATGTACGATGTGCATCTAAACTTAGTTTAACGGTTTATTTGAATTCCTGCAACGATATCTATTCATACGGCACACGAACACTATCTCCGATCCTAATACAAAGACGAATGCTTCGGTTATTGTAGGAAAATATGTACGTCACTATCGGCTCGGGGCGCTAATTTGTCTTCGCTGCATTTTATGAAATTCGGCTTGAACGTATATTTTTTCTTGCCTATTTTGTGTTATTGTAACATATTTTATCAATATATTACAATTAAACACATATAAAAAATCGTATATACCCGCTTTAAGCACGCTTTATTGTATTATCAAACCACACTATATAGTGTCCTATGTTGTAAATTAGGTTTTGCAAATTGAAAGTGTCCTATGTTAATATCGTGTATCGTGTATTGGGTGAACGGTTCGGATCGTTTTGTAAGTCATGCGTCGTACGTCGTCTTTCAATATATATATTTATCGTATCGTATATGGCATCATATATAACAGTTTTTTATGCTTGTTTCAATCATACCCCTGCTTCCAAACGCCCCATTGGTTAAAATAATTAATGACAATTTTGTCAAAAAACACACAGAAAGCTTATCACCGGTAGGAAAACGGGTATAAAATATGAACATTAAATATGCACTTTTATTTTTGTTGGCTGATCCTTCAAAATAATTTGATTCATGCAATAAAATGAACCGACTGAGGGGTACTAACTGGCCAGTAGTGAATTAAATCATAAATGTATGGTTATTTATACTGATTTAAAGAAAGACCTCATATATTGCTGCACATATGCAAGTCTGATGCGTTTTCGGCTACATACCGTATCAACACCATCGGAACATTTTCAACAATACAATGCCAAGAAAATGTTAAGATCAAGAACTTCTTTAGCAACTGGTAAATCATAAAAGGAACAACAACAATAAAGATTTTAAAAATCTATCCTCTCATTCGCTTCATATATATATGGCAAACATAACTATTGTGTAAGCTTTTTGATAATGTTTAAAACATATAAATCTAATAAAAAAACGCATTGTTTCAGAGTGAGTATGACATATTTATTTGTTGGCTAATTCTATAGAAAAAATATCAACAAGAAAGATAAATATCAAGGGTGTAATGTTAAACTTTTGTACCTGCTTTACACCCCTGTATCAGACACAATAGTGTTAGCTTTATATACATGAAAATGCATTTAACTAAGTGTATAAATACAATTATATTGATTAAGAATTGTTACAGCCTGTTTTTCGGCGGAAATAGTTAACAACTACACAATTGTTTGCATTTATTTTAAAATTTAATTATCCAATTCAACATTTTATTCTCCAAACGAAGTTTTTTTTGCATGTACTATTTTGTAAAATAAAATAATCTTCAAGATAAGGAAAGCCCATTCTATACTGAATTATTAGCAAACTATGACTAGAACATTTTGTTTAAGTCAGTTACGCATTTTCAGAATAAATCAGCAATTTTCAATAAGCACTTGTCCCAGTTTTAGGACAAACCATAAACCCACCTACGTGTTAAAAACGTAGTTGTATTGAGTTATGTTTGCAATATAAATCAATACATGATGATCATTGACAATGCATAGCTTACAGTCTGAGCTAGTTTTCAGTAAACTTTAAATATAACAGTGCAAACATGTTCTCATTCTCTATATTTCACAAAGTGTTTTCGGCTTGTAGCCGTGGTCAGTTTTTGATTATTGCTGCATTGTGGTCACCCTTTATGTCGGATAATTGCTTGATTTGGTGAGTTGCTTAAATATTTTTACTAAAGCTTATGACAAATATAGTATTCGATAAATCAATTTTTATACAGTTCCATGTTTTGTTTTTTCTTTTATACAATCTTAAATTCAAACATGTACAAAAGACGCGTGAGCTGTTTGGAAATCGCCACGTTTCTGTGTAGTTGTGTTTATACGACACATAAAGCAAATTTATTGAAGAAAACAACATTTAATAATCGGTATCGTTTTTAGATTATTTAAATATTGTTATTAAAATTCCTCGTTAATATTCCTGTAATGGAAAATATATGGAAAAATACTGTCATTCATATCGTAGATACTATATTTATTTAATTACGACTAAATCCTGTTAATAAAATTATGTTTATAAAGTAATATAAAGCTGCGTTTTCTAAATCAAAGTATGAAATAAAGCATTACTTTATATCTTAATATCTTATCTTATACAAGTCGACTATCATTACATCGGCGATTATATTCCATTTTTTTAAAAATAAACAATTGAATGGAAATAAACAAATTACAAGTATTCTGATAGATACACTAAAAAAACACTTTACAGACACAACGCAGCAGCAAATACTAAAACATTTACAATGCCAATTTAAAAAGTTTCAAATGATAATAATACTTAGCTGTTGAACGTTTCATTTTACATTTACAAACACATTTTTTAAGTAAATGTATTAAACGAATTTCGGCGCCTCTCGGGACGTTTTTTTTTCTAGAATATATCAGTTTGTCACATCATGCGCCTGTTTGATACGACATATGAATCCTTGATAATACATTCATTGCACAATTTGATCACATATTCACTTGAAGCAATTGTTTTTTAAACCAAATATATGTTTACAGTATACCAAGTTTTCATGTTTATTCTGTTTGATTTAACGTTGGCACTTCTGACATTTGTTTGTAAATATACATTAGTATACAATAGTATAATATTCCTTTATGTTGCGTCCTCTCAGTGTAAAAAATAATTTGTAAAAATGTTGCACGTAGCACTGCAGCATTGACACATCGTTTTAAAACTTTTAGTATCTTCATATTCGGTCTTTTATTAAAGTTATTGCGCTAGTATCGAAGTAGTTTTTTTAAGGTGCGAAATGATTAAAGTTATAGTCGGTTTTAATCCTAAGCAAACGCTTTAATATGAACGAGCTTAGTTTAATAAACATGTTGTAATTATATGTCAATGGTTTAATAAATCAAATGTTAATCACTCTTATTAAATCCATAACTATCAAGTTACCCTTACCGCTTATCTTATCAGGACACTTTTTCTCGTATCTTCTCTCACTTTTTCATTTTTTTGTTGCATTACATGTGTCATATGTGTTCCAATACATGGCTTTCCGACATAAAGGTTTTCGACTGCACAATCAGAACTTTTTTTATTTGTATACAACCACATTTGTTTATCCTTTGATGCCTTTTTACCTTTGCATTCTAGATTGTTATTCATCAACGTTTTACCTATTTTATTGTATTTTAAAATATTTAAAAATCGCTAAAACTGAGAACAACATCTTTAAAACATATAAGGTGAATGTAAAGTATGCGTTTTCTCTCACACAGCTTATTATCAAAAACGAACTTAATTGCGAGCATGATCAGAACCACGGCCATAACGGCTTGGAACAAAATTCTGTAGCTGTCCATTTTACGGTCATCTCCTATTCGGATCTCACACCAAAGTGGTCCTATTAGGTAATAACACGTACTGATGTATTTATATGGTCTGTCTATGACGCATTGGAAAAGAACAAATCATTCTTGTAATTCCAAAGTACACATAATTTTTAAAAATAACAACTCGTTTTTTTTTTGGGGGGGGGAATTTATTGATTTATATTTAGAAGGTTTGTAATTTTTTTGGGATACCGAAAATAAATTGCGTCATTTGTGAACTCATTTCGAAACTTGGTCTAAAGGTTTGACTTGACAATATCTAGACAAAATACAAACTAGTGCAGTCAAACTAAATCATAAGTGCAAAAATCCAGAGTTGGTGATTCAAAATCTAATCCCATTTGTTTTCTTTACCGTGTTTCTTTAATTAAGTAGATTTGCAGTTAAACATTTACTTTTAAGTTGCCGAATAAAATGTGTTGCCAGATCTAATTCAATTCGAATAAGACTTGCGGTTTCGGAATCCTTTTTGGCATATACACGTAATGAGCTATGTTCATATAAAAGAATAAATTTCCATTTGGGTGGATGTAACCATCAGGATTCATTATCAAATATAGTAATGGTTTGATATTGTATATGAGAATTTGGTTTAAAGAAAACAAATGCATTAGTTTCATTAGCATCGATAAAAGTGTAAATACAGTAAACATGTATTTAAAACATATTCACGGATTCAGATTTCTGATTTATAAAAAACACGAGTTATGTAACCATTTTCAGCCTCAATCTTTTTCCTACGTTTATTTTCAGTTGTGAATATGTCAATGGATGCTTTGAAAGCATATATCCGATATCCATTCTGTGAATTTGCATTGTCCTTACTAAAGATTATTCCTTTGAAACAAAACTGTAAGAATGACTGACATACAAGTTCCTAAATTTTTAAAAACTACAATTTACATCCTTTGTACAATTTTGTCTTAATAGCGAATTCGTTCAAGTGCATTCATTTAATATAATGTCTAAGATGCAGGATCAAATGGGTTTACACACGGGCTGAACAGAATGAAAACTTATTTTTGCCAATGGTTTTAAGCTCAACTGTTGACCGAATAGTCCGAAATATCCTTCTCGGTCAAATGTCACCGTTTGCGCCTACGTCAGCATTATTCTCCAGATAAGGTAATATTGCAACATCACTATATCAATGTTTCACTTACAGGTATTTATTAAAAACTTAACAAATGTGTTTGGGATTATTGTTTAAGGACAATGACCAGGTGTAGCTTAAAAGGATGGTTTAATTGTTTTATTGCTGTGATTTTATTGTTTGCGATAAAATTAACCACTTAAGACAATAAGTTTTTAGTTTAGTGTTTACTTATTGAAGTTTAAATGCATATTTATTTTTTATTTGGGCAATGACAGCTTTTGAATTCACATAGTTTCCCTCATATGCAAACGGTGTGAATAAAGTAAATGACGGACAATGTAATATTATTGCTTTGAAGACCAAAATCATCGCTTTGATATAGCGATCGGTAGGTCGAGCGGCTAGTTAACATTGTCCAGTTATTTTAAGGTTGGTTAAATATTATGGCGAAAGTTTACACCCTAGATGGATACAATATGCGTTCGTCCCGAAACTAATTATCAAGTTTAAATTTCCTTAACAGAGTATTTAGTTACAATTATGTTTAAATGACATCGCCAAACACAAGGCGCTATCTCAAAATAATAGTGTAAAAAAGATTGGACATGTATGGGTTGCGATAAGCTGTATGCTCAATTGATTTCAATAAGTTCGTAAAGCATGCTTAAACGTCTTGAGGGCTATGGGGAATCTTTGATTAACTGGTTCAATTATCGGATGTACTATGACATAATTAAACCCAGAGACAAGTTTGGACAATGTGAATTTAAATACTGAATAATATCAAAACATTTGTCGGTATTATCATTGCTCTTCTTCTTTCTTTGTAACTGAGCTTTGAGCTCCTTCCGTGTAAATATGTGGTTATCTGTGTTTCAACTTTAACTAATTAGTTTAAGCGTTTTCCATTACAATCAATTTTGCAATAATCACTTGTGACATCAAGACGTTACCAGTCTTGGTTTTGGATGTGTAAATCAGGGTTAAGTTCAAAACGTTGACGAATGATGAAAATTGCTTAAGAGTGGGCCAGACTCCAAAAGCAATCCTTATTTAGGTAATTGACATCTAAATGTGATTATTTTCTAGTTACCATTCAATCCGAATGAACTTCACTCAATCTAGTGAAAACTAAAAGAAAATGACTGATTGAAATAACTAACTGCTCCTTTATACTATTCCATAATTCATACATACGCATTTAGCAAGAAACAAGCGACACAATCCCATCTACGTCATTCCTGGCATGTGATGTATTTTTGTGGAATGATTAATACTTGTTCACTATACAAATGTTACGAAAGTCGAAACCAATCCATATCACTTGAAACGTAACCACTTTAAAATGTAAGCTGATTTGAATTTGTTATTAATGATAAAGATATAAGGCTCAATACAGCCCTTTCTTTGTATTTATATATATATATATATATATTATATATATATATTTAGTTATCGACCTTTTATATATATATATATATATATTATATATATATATTTAGTTATCGACCTTTTGTGAATATGGTGAAAAAGTCTTATTATTGGCAATCATACAACGGTGAATTATACCCTCAAATCGTTTCAAAGTAGGCTTGCATGTTAACCAATACTTAGATCCGATTCATTCAATGACAATTAAAATTTTAGACTGGGATTCCACAACTTTAAGAAGGTATTAAACAGCAGGAGAGCGATTTTCAATTTGATATGCGTGTCTATAGTTCTTTATATAAAATATATCAAGATTGAGCAATTGTCGTCATTTGTTTTGCTTTTGTCTACCTTACACCTCAGATATCTGATCGTTACATTTGACCTTGCATTTATGTGTACCACTTCATCGGTATCCTTGGGCGCTCGTCCTATTTATGGTCAACCTACTTGTAAAGTTCGATACCGTGACAATAGGTCTTGGTTCTTATGCGCGCCACTATCAAACAACGCATGGCACATGGAAAACCGTGTGCGAATGACAAATTCATTTGGTTGGTATTCAAATAATTGATAGAAGATCTTGAACTGTGGATTTAACCTGTGAACGAAGAATCGGGTCTTTGTGCATGACACTCCGTCACAGCATGCTAGTCACCTCCGACTAAGTATTTAAATCAATCTATGCCGGAAAATATATGCCTTTGCGAAGTACATACCTTTCACCTTGAATTGCGACAATGAGCTCTTAAATAGGAACTAAACTCCTCTGGGCGACATGCTCAATTGCAAGTCCTGTAAATATTACTTTATTTGAAAACATAATTCGTGACACAATCGTGGTTAGGATATATAGATAACCACTCGTTCTATACGTTGTGTCTGATGTTTACATTAGCATTTGGCATAGGTACCTGATTACTGTAAGCAACACACGGTCATTGTTTTGCCAGCTTATTTGAATTGCTGGACAATGCTCCGGATCAAGTAGCAATCAATTTACTATATGACCTTTTATCTTGACCTTGAGATTTTGTCTAGTGACATGTCTTTGGCCCGCTTAATTGTCTCACCATGGTTATCAGCTCCGAAGCGATTGAAGTTACGTTAAGGGTATATATTCCTCGCTCCTCGCTAAATCACCAGTCTTCATCAGTACTCTATAAGACCGTAACATTTTGAACTGTCTATAGCTTCTTTCATTTGTAAGTGTTTGATAATACATTAACAAACGTTGAATGAAGTTAAGTATTTTAGTGTGCTATATGGCAAATTACCTATATTTTTATTTGTATTGTTCGTTATCGTTATATAATGACGTACACAAATATACAAATAAGACTTTAATTCCGCAACCTCAAAATTATCTTTGTATTATTTATAAATATTTCGTTACGCATATTAGTATGGCAGATAGATTTGTATATTTATATGTTGGTCGCATATTTGAAATTTCCTTACCAGTGCCAAATCTTCAGCGCTTAATCTATTCAGTTTTTATTGTATTAGAACATGAAATATCCTCGATTGTCTTACGCAGAAATTTATGTTTAAAAAAAACTATGACGATTTTGCAAATAAGCAGCGTGATATGGTTTCACATTAGTATATGTTATTTTTAACAGACCTGTGTGCAATACGTTCGTGTGTCTTGCTCTGATATACCCGCAAACATGAAAAAATAATCTGCGTTACATCATATTATCCGATTGTTAATACGTAATTAACAACCCTTTGTTTAACGTACATTCAATGTTAATGCCATTCTAGTATTTGTCATCAGATCATTTATAGCTTAGACAAAATGGTTACAGATAGCTGCGATAATGCTAAAGAAAAACATAAGGGCTCAAGAAGCTAAATAAATTACATGTTCAATATAAAATAACTGTTATTAATTGTATTTTTATATATCTATGATATATAGCTGAGATAACTGTTCCTGGTCTTGTTCCATTATTAACCCTCATTTTCAAAACTGGTGAGCACGGTTACCCATTTTCCGTAACTGGTGATTATGCAAAAGTCAAAGTACACACATTTAAAAAATGGAAAACCGAATAAAATACACGTGCTTAGGTTTTGTTTGTTTATTATTGATGTGTTTATATAACTTGTGAAGTAACACTAAACTACACAATGGCCTAGGGAGGAAATAAAAAGATCAATACACGTGCGAACGTATTGCTTTCTTGTGCGCACATGATTAATTTTAAATGCTCACGAAAATGCACAATAAACACAATACACAATTGATATGATAGGTGGGGAAACATATGTTGATGTTGATTACTTGAATAACTGTGTGGGGAATTTAACTAATATAGCAATACAGCTGTAAGGACAATGCATTAATAGGTATTTGAGAATGTTTTAGGAATATATTACAATTTGCATGCTAACTGATATTGTATGGTAAACAACACTGGAAATTATTTAAATTATTTGCACTGTGCAGCTGAACTTGTTATTTCTATTTCCATTGGGAAACTTGTGTAGTAAATTAATTAGTTAACCAAAGATTAACATTAATTTAACTACACTGTAATACACCGTATTTATATAAGATAATTGTCTATTTTAAGATAGCGGTTGCCATATGATGATGTGAGCCATTGATGGGTAACCAACTACTGTAACATCTCAACTATTAAACAAGCCTTCTCTGCGCAACACAACGTTTCACAGCGAATGACTAAAAGAGTCTGATAGCAGCCACGAAGATGTCAACTAGTTCGATGGACATGATTTGATATGACGTGAAAAGGAAGCTTGGAAAGACTGTGCCTTTCCTTTCAAAGCTTAGTTCGTGAAGTGCCTTAGCCTATTTTATTTGCGGTACTTACTCAAATTCATTCTACATCTCTTAAAAAAGTACTATTAGGTGATTATATATGATTCTGCAAATTATCTTTGAAACTAGCAAACCATTTAAAATCAGACATATTATTCAAGTCATTCATATTTATAAAGAGTTGTTTTGTCTAAATAACTTTCAAATAAGTGCATGGTTTACAATTTACATGAATTCGTAATGCAAAAATTGATATTGATTGGTTGTCAGTATAAGCGTGGTGTGAAATGTGTACTATCTATTATGATAAATGCTTTACAGTTGTTTTGCCTGATTTGCATTCTGTATTTTGTTCTTTACAGTTAGGAGATGAAAGTATCATTGGAAGCATTTTCTAGAGACTAGAAATACCTTGATCAATTAGCATGTAACAGAAATAATCAATGTTCAAAAGTGTCATAGAGTGATAAATGAACAGTTAACATAAATAGTAAATGTTCAAATATCATTGGGTAGGGTTTTTAAACTCTTTTTATTTGAGCAGTCTTGACATGTGTATAGCAAGATTGAAGATTAAATCTCGTAAATACTGCTGTACTTCTTTATGAAATTGATAATGCATTACCATTGAACTTTACATGTAATATGTATATGCTTATTATAATTTACTGTAATTATGAATGCTGTATATAATAAGATGTACTAAATAACATATGTGCATGCTATTGGAAACTAAAGCAACTTTAATAAACAAGCATCATCGGGTTTATATTGTTATTTGTAATGAAACCACTTCTTCATTAACATGCACAATCAGACTTTATATCCATCTAATTAATATCAGTAATAATATAGAAACAAAAACCATAAAGATACACTGATATGAATACACATTTACTTTGTTTTGATTATTCATAAATAAATATAAAGTGGTTTGTTTATATAGTTCTTTGAGAGCGAAACGCTTTCCAGAAACACCAATTAATGGAGCAAGGTCCCTTTCTGCCACTGTGGTTGAAATATTTAACTAGCTGCAAAACAACGCGGTCTTTGTCTTTCGATGGTGTTCAAGTACTTCTTACACAGCTTCGCACCTTAAAATCGGTACCAATCTTTCGACTTATCCTTGTCAAGTCTGAAAAATGAAAGAGGATAACACATTTTTACTTAAGTGCTTTTACTTTTTATTTATACAAAAGTTGTGTAACAAGGCAAGAAAATGAGTAATGAAGTAAATAAAAAGATGAAATTTAATTTTAGCATAACATACGTTTGTTAAAAAGTCAAAAGATAAAACTTCAATATAGTGGTTTTTTTCATACTTATGGACATTTTAAATAAATTAATTTGAACAATACACAATTAATTTTACATTCCATCCTGCGATTGTAATTTAAAATGATATATTGCCAGTACAGAATGAAGCATATGTTCTAGAATCTTAAAATAATGTGTTCATATTAAGTGCTGAATATAAATTTTGTACACACTTGCCTTGGACATTTACCACTTTCTTGCACACACAAAGGATCATCATCATCAAGCTAATCTGCAATGACAATTAGGCATATTTCAAAGAATCTGGAAGAAAAGATGTATGCATTAAATATTGTTCTCACTTAAACCCCACCGCTACTTGCATACAATCTATCCCCTGCTCATATAAAGCTGCTTTTAATTGTAGAAATATATGATTGCACAAACTCAATGTATCATATTCTTTATTCAAACGGATGATAAGCCTAGCTTTTTATATTTTGCGCCCAATTATTCTTTTAAATACTGTTGCCCCTATAGTAATTGTTGAATTAAATTATTAATGGACAATCTAATTCATAGCGACCAAACTAGTGTCATTGTAGAGATATACATGTAGGTATATACAAGGTTAATATATGAAATTATGCACTATACTAAAGAAAATGATATCTTGGGTTTACTTTTCTGATTAGATTTCGAACAGGCATTCTATAAGCGTGGTCCTTTGTACAAAATGCACTTATCGTCTCTAATTTCGGTCCAGATATCAAACGTTGGTTTCAGGTTTAACATAACGATTCTAAATCAGCAGTTTTTCAGTGTGATTACTATATATATATATATAAATATATGTGACGTCGTCAGCAGAAATCCGTACAAATACGGTCGACGTTATTTTGAGCTACGCGTGATTGAAGCGTGGCGTTCTGAAAATGGAAATAAAATTATAATTATATTATGAAAAACCTATTGAAACTTCAGATATATGCATATTTTCGACGAATAAAATGCCCCAAGCTGATCGTGCCTTTCCTAAACCAGTCTGTTGTAAATACGGTGCATTGCATGTTGATAATTATCGTTTCACAGATAAAATGACATGTCATCCGAGATTGCCTTACAGTAATGCACACAGATCTTTTGCGGTATAGAATCACAATATCTGGTTGTTGCAATACTGATACCAGTCCTTCTATTGTGTGATCAGCCAAGCATTGGCTCCGGCAAAAAAAAACGCTGTCGAAAGATACCAACGGACGGTTTAAAGCAGTGAACTTTGGCAGCATAATACCAATGCACTGAATGTTATTCAATGACACCATCGGATTGTTAAAATCCTTTATTTATTGCAGAATATCGATAATGTAACTAGTCGCATGTGACTAGTTCAATTTAAGCCTTATTTTTTGAGGACAAAGACGACCAAACAATTAGGTGGGGGCATGTTACGCAATTCAAACTACATTACATATTCAATGGGATATTCCCTTGTTAGTGCTATACCATTATATTTGTCACTCAATAATTTGAAAAGCAATTCATATGCAATTACGATATTTCAAGTTAAGTCATAAAAACTTTACTTAGATCCGCTTATTGATTTGATTGTCTACCAAACAAATGTATTGCGAAAACGCTAATGATTAGGTAGTGCAATGTTAATGTGAATGTTCATGACTAACGCATTCTTGATCACTGGGATTAGTCACAGTCTTTTGTGTTTGTTTAAGATTTAGAAAAGAACACACGCATGGTTGACTATTATTAAATGCAATATAATAACCAAAATTATCTTGAGAACAAACATATTTGTAAAGTAAACATATTACATATGTGCAGGACAATTTAATAAATCAGCTCATTTTCGTTAAATAAGGCTTGAATCCACATTAATTAAATTCTACATGTACAGTTATAGTTTGTAACTGCGTCCTTCTTAATCTGTATGAGAACGCACAGAATGTGAGTATAAAATAAATACACTATCTGGCATTATTCGCCATATGATTGCTGTTATGTTGAGTTTACAGTTATGTGTTTCTTACAAATTCCTTGCAACTTTTGCCTATTCTGTCGGATTACGGTTACCACTGCAATCACTTGTATATTCATCTAATATATTGCATGATTCATAGTTTGAAACTTTTTTTCATGTAATGCAAGTCAGTTCATAAATTAGACTTTTCATCACCATCACACTAGAGGCTATAGGTTTGCTTAATCCTGATTGGATTTGGTCGAAATGTATTTCTTGACGAAATTTACGCAACGGTCGAATGATCAAGATCAATAAGTCAATTCTTAGAAAAACTTTCATGCCACTCTACAAACCACATTCATTACCCTCTCTTGGTGAAAATTGGCAAGAATATTTATCATGACAATATCTCGGTTTTGTTGGACGTTGGGTAAAATAAAATCAAAAACAAGGTCACGGCCCAATTTTAGAACAAATGTTTAGATTAACAACAGTTAGCTCATTCCTATACTAGAGGCCACACTTGCTACTTAATTTTGTAACAACTCATTAAAAAAGTTTACATTGAAATCTAAAATTTCTTTAATTTGGCCACATAACCTTTATTTATATTGTTTGAATTTAAATTGCACTACCGAAAAATGAAAACAGCGTGGAAACAGTCAATGTTTAAACAATTTAAAGGACGCATGTTATGTTAATATACATACCTGATTTTATGTAAATTCGTTACCATAGCAACCACTGTATTCAAATGATTGTTTTCGTTTGCACATACAATATTTAAAAAAACATGGTCAGTTTAACTAATGTATTGAATCGATGTGTGAATGCTATACGGTTGTTGTCAATGTCAATTGATATTATTGCATACACTCTATCTATAATGCCCTCTGTAGGGCGGAAACTTGGCAAATGGAGGGCTTGAACGGGAGAAATCGTGTATTAACAAGGCGATTAACGTGACGTTCAAGCCCTGTTATGTGTTTTTCATATCCATAACTTGGTCAACGCGCAGTTACTTCCATTAGTAATGGCTGGATTCAATGAAGTTATTATGAACTTTGATAATAACTCCAGCCATCGACGGCTTTCCAACCGTAAATGGGTAACTAATTAAGCACCAGTTTCCTCGTGCATGCAGGGATAAAGGCAATGAATATTTCAATCTTCTTTTCAAATTATACAATCTGCACTCTTTTGGCAACAGCTATTTAATTGGCAACGTCAATGAAGTTAAGGTCATTTACTCAACATTTTCAAACGACTATGCTGTAAATGTTAGTGTTAATGAACCTTCAACGCTCCTTCTGTATGCTTGAAATACTTCAGTGACAATATGTTGGCAGTAATAATTTTTAGAAAATTTAATTGGAACGAAATAAGATAGACCTGTATCCACGAAACTGTCGTAAGAAACATGTATGAAAACAATGACTTATTCTGACGATATATTTATCCGCCACGACCAGTAAATTCCAAAATAATTCCTAATTTGCATTAATCTACTGTTTAAACACGTTTTTAATCGAAAACTGCCTTAATATCCGAAGGTAGGCCTCGTCATTTCTGATGATGACCGAGTGAGGCATATGTAAAGCACAACCTTGCACTGCATTACGTCATATGAAATAATTGAATTATTTTGTCGATGTCGAATGAACAAGACATTTTGTTTTCAATGCACTTTCTAATTTATTTTGTTATGTGTGAATTGTTTATGCAATAATAGCGAAAATACACATTTCGGACATGATCATCTGCGGGCGCTCTCAATTTTTTTCGAGCGCCCGCAAATGATCATGCCCTCGAAAACGTGTATTATCCCTATATTAAAAACCATTATTTAGCTATAAGATCGTATAAGGGTGCATGTGTTTAAAACTCAATATCTCAAAAACTATTATAGATAGAAACCTAAAACTTTGGATTTGACTTATGTATGCATTCATCTTTTAAAAAATGGCAAAAAACGAAAATGTGATTTTTCCTCGTTTGTACTGATTTCTATAGCCTATGACACACACACACACATATATATATATATATATATATATATATATATATATATATATATATATATATATATATATATATATATATATATTCATGTATATGTGATTGTTTGTCATATTGTGAAATACCAAAACCCCACATCATACCAGAATTCCCACATAATCTAAATATAATATGTCTATTGTTTTTCATCAATTCATTACGTCATTTAACTTGACGGAAATACCATTACTTAATGTCTATTAATACTTTTCATCATTTGTTGGGATTCAGTCGAATACAAGCCATTCTAACATTCCTTGGCACCTTAGCGACTCAAAAACAAGTAAAAAAAGAGTTCACTAATGTGCCAACACGTCATCTTCTATTCTATTAGTTCATGGTCACCGCCATATCAACGAATCATAAAAGTCAGCAATTCATGCATTAAACAGGTATTGTACTTATTTTGGCACTTATTTTATATCGTTTAAATGGACTTGTTCACAGAGATTACAGTTACATGAAACTTGGCATTCATACACGTTTGGGTTTACATTTGCCGTTTGAAAATTCCTATCTATGTTCGTCACTAGTAGAACATGACCGAGAGGTCACGACTTCAATCCAAACTGTGGGAGCGTTCTTATTTGACTAAGACACAGAAACAGACAAGGGAGGAGCGTTCCAATAAGCATCTGGCATTCGATGCAATTGATCTAAAATAAACACTTTGAACTGAAGCTCATGTCTCCTGATGTGAACGGTCAGAAGGCTCATACTCAAAAACGGATATCACTTACTACCGCAAATAGTCAAGCAAACCTGCGAAATGATACTTGAAGTTGTATAAACACGCTAGTTTTAAACAATAGTAGATTTAAGCATAACATCGTTTTAACAAAAGGTCAAACGTCTTGCAAATGAATTATTAGGCCGTTTAAAAGTTGGATATTGCATCGGTTTATGAAACGTTACAACATGAAAGGACAATAAAATGACAGTTTCCATTCTTGTTGTATTGATTTTATTAATTTCAAAAGCCTTTTTGATATTGATGTTATTTGGAACTGGTATGAAGCACATTTATTTTGTTTTTAATAAAACCACGCTCCGCGTAAAATAAGTCTATGCAATTGGTGCATCGTTGTGAAAACTCGTTATTTTATTTAATATATTATGATTAAATTATTAAAAAAATGGACCTATATTCATATTGATTGCCTTACGATACTTGAAAACATTCCTTTTTCAATGACAAGTATGCAAAACGATCTTCATGAAGATTTTTTTACACATATACATAGCATTTCGTAAATAGGTCATTTACTCTTTAAGTCCGCTCAAAATATGCCCGCGTCAGAATACCAATTTGCCTATCATATAAAAGGAGAATATTATTTTTCTTAGTCAGAGTTACCGTACGAATCAATTTTCAGAACGATGTTCATGATTGCTGCATGCATATCAAACGTGTTACGAATTTCCTTCAGCAAAATAAGTGCAATGCATATTCCATAGCAGCCATAAGTAGTTAGGGTATAATTAATACAGCAACTAGTAAAATGTATGACGAAAGTAAACCAAACAATAAACCGCTGGTTGGGCGGTGCTGCTGCTTGGGTGGTGGTGGTTAGGTGGTGGTGGAGGCGGTGGTATTGGTGTGGTGGTTGTGGTGGTGGTGGTGGTGATGGTGGTGGTGGTGGTGGTGGTGGTGGTGGGTGGTGGTGGTGGTGGTGGTGGTGGTGATGGTGGTGGTGGTGGTGATGGTGGTGGTGGTGGTGGTGGTGGTGGTGGTGGTGGTGGTGGTGGTGGTGGTGGTGGTGGTGGTGGTGGTGGTGGTGGGTGGTGGTGGGTGGTGGTGGTGTGGTGGTGGTGTGGTGGTGGTGGTGGTGGTGGTGGTGGTGGTGGTTGGTGGTGGTGGTGGTGGTGGTGGTGGTGGTGGTGGTGTGTGGTGGTGGTGGTGGTGGTGGTGGTGGTGGTGGTGGTGGTGGTGGTGGTGGTGGTGGTGGTGGTGGCGGTGGCGGTGGCGGTGGCAGTGGAGGAGTATAAATAGTAGTCGTAGTAGTTGTAGTAGTAGTAGTAGTAGGCATTACGTAAATTGTTAGCGGGATCACAAAATTATACCAACCGCGTATAACATTCGTAGCCAGTAAAGTCGAGATATAAACAGATTATTTAAACGAAATAAACAAAATAAACGATAATGATATCATTATATATAATAAGAATAACAATGACCCAAGTATGCATCGATTTAGTACACCGGATTGTATAGAAACTATCAAATTGTATAGTTTGTGTCAGTAAATTTGAAGTTGAAAAACAAATAATGAAGTGAAACAACAAACATATTGGTTCAGCTATATCCAAGAACCTTTTTTGTTAAACTATGTGTCTATAATTTGTATAAGAGCTATATCACATAATCGTCCTGTTTACTTAAATAGTGGTTGCTTCGCATGATTTTTATTCCAGTGCAATAAAAGTAAATGTATTATAATTGAGCCATGCATTCTCTGTTGCAATTTTGAAAGAAAAAAACATATCATAACAACCATCCGTCAATAAAAAATTCGTAATTGTTTGTTATAAGTCTGTAAAGCGTTGGATCAACATTACTTCATATGAGATCGAGATCATAATTTATGTCAGAAGTAATTTTTCAAACACTCGAAGGCCCGTCCGCTCTCTAACTTCTTCATGCACTGAATGTTTTTTGCACAAGCGTGTCCAAGTTAACATATACTCGACTGTAAGTCGCACGCAAGATACCTTTTGGATACCTTGAAAACGCTGATATTTCATGTGCAGATAATAAAGTCTGTATCTTTGTCAAATCAAAATGTAGTTTGTAATGCGCAGTCAGTTATAGCTTTAGTTAATTTAGAGAGTTAAACTAGGTGTAAGTATATGTTAGTTATCGCTACAAGATTACTGCGTATTTTGCTACATCAGTTGATCCAGCATCTTGTTATGTAAGGCTGTTTATAATCTATCGCACATTTTGCAATTTTGATTAAGAATAAACGCATTGTGAAATTAAAGTATTGTGAATTTCAGTTGGATAAAGTTTGAGAACCATCAATAAATTACAATTCATCAAATTTTAAAGTTCATGTTTTAAAAAAAAGTATTTATGTTTCGTGATGAAATCATGACTTGATCAGCCCACCGGCATGCTTGTGGTTGACTATACACCTGTATTTCATAACAAATATAGAACACAATGATTTTTAAAGTTAGACTAAAATTAAACAAAGAAATTAATTAAATATTTTGTTACCCCTAAAAACTAATACCAAAAGTTTTTATTTTCCTTGAAACAACTGGTTTAACCCTCAATGTGATTTACTTGAAAACGAAAGTCGCCATTGCTCTTCAACTCGGCTAAGCAGTGAATTACAATGCCAGAGCCAGGCACATAATCATCCAATCAACAACAACAACGACGCTTTGACAAATGTAAATAAATGAAAAGTACTTACTCATTCGTATTGTATTGGAATGAGTGTTTAGAAGTAAGTGGTTGCATATGCATGCATTATGTGACATGCCTCGTTGTTTTAAAGGAAAAGGACGCGAGCTATCGATTAAGGGGAGAAAACTCAAAAATATTGTTTGAAAGTCTATCATAGATTTATTCGGATGGACAAACGGGCTCGAAATGTTGCTTGGTTATCGGCCGACTGTGAGTTAACGGTTGGACAGATTTCTTTGAAGTAAAGTTTGTTTGAAAGGTTGTCCAATTGCCCATATGAGGATCAAGGGATGCTTTGGATTAAAGCTAGTTTGGACACTTTTGCGGCCCGCGAAGACAGGTCTATGATAATTTCTAGTTAATGACCTTGTTATGATTCCAATATCAGAGGGTGGGGATTTTTTTTGCATGGCTCTTTGTCGATTGTACACTCATTTAACATGATTTATTATTTATTTGAATATATTTGGCTACTGGGCCCATATACTATCCAGGGTACGTTACTTCCACCTGTGGAATTCACGAAACGAATCCATTTTCGCTTTATAATATCGCCCTTTGGAAAGCCGAAGAATCCTCCCATCCAACTTTTAGTCAAGCGTTGCAGCCGCACGTTACACACTGCACCATCGTGTAAATATGAACAATGTGTCATATAATTAATAGTTAAAGATAACATAGTCAACAACACTCGCTCCTACTTTATTTATTTTTAAACTATAACATAAGAATACAAACACGCATTCTCTGCAAAGTGTTAACAACCTGTTCTCAAACCTGTTGTAAGAGCATCGTGAATTATATATTATTATGATTTACATTATCGGCGGGCATGTTCCACCGGTTAAAATTAGTATTTTCGTATAAGTAACTGTTTTCGCAAACGCGCGATTTTAAATCGCCAAGGAGAACTACATCACTAAGCGTTTTATAATACAATATACGTTTAGTAATAAAGTTTAGAAAGTGAAATTTAAATAATGAAGATTTGGTATAAACTAAAGAGAATATTTGTTTGTTGAAACAGTGTTACATATATAAATCATTATCGCAGCCGTAATTGTTTTTAAGCAGTTTAATACATACAAATCCATATGCATTATTTTCTATCATTTTAACAAAAACACCACCACTATTGAGTTTAGCTTTTTTTTTATTTTTGGCTTAGCACATGCAAATCGTTTAAATCCTTTGTATGTTATTTGTCCAAGAAAGAAATGCCATGTTTCACAGTCAAATTCATCTATATACCATGACAAGTAAAGGTCAGATACTATAGAGCATAAACCTTGTACGTTTCAAGCAAGAAAATATAGCGGCTTCCATTTTTGACGATGCTGGAACAACGTCGTCTAAGGTTTTATAACCAGTAAAAAAATTCTTCACAATGGGAACCTATGTAAAAGACCGAGCCAGTCCGATTAAGATAACTCGATTTTTCAGTTACTTCCCTTGGCATTCGCCACTGCGTAGGAGATTGCTCGTTGATTTTCATTGATAACATTCTCCTAGCAGAGTTGTCGTTCGTGTTGATAAAGGTAAATATTAATAGAACAGCATATCTTGGGGAAACAGATTCAATAAGTGTATCAGAACGTTAATTTAAAATTAGTAATTTTACATCCATTTTATTTTTATGGACCAATGAAACAACTATATATTTTCTCTATTTTGTTTGATATTTGTTCTCGATTTAGTAAATAAATTGCGAATAAAACATGTAATATTAACTTTTTAAGTGATCACAAAACTAAAGAATGCGAACAATTTCAAACCTGCAAATTGTAAACGCTGCACTGCTATGATATATATAGATATAACAACATTTCTTTGCGTAATAGTCCGTACCGCTAGCGCAGTGGTAAGGACGTTAGCTTTTTCACCTTTACGACACCGGTTCGATTCCCGCTCCCGGCGCATTGTTATATTTTGTCTGTTTTGTGGTCACCATTCCGGACAGGTGTTTTTTTCCGGATAATCTCATCCCCCCCCCGCAGCATTTGACCATATAAAAAATTAAAAGTATTTCAGTACAAAACAAATAGCTGGAAATTGCAGCTATCATTCAAAATTCGTCCCAACTGTCGTCAATCTAATCTTATTAGGTAGGAGTGCTGGACACACTCCGGGTCCCAACATTATGCAGCCTCAGCGCGGAGGTAACTCATTACCTTGGAAAACACAAATACATAGACTGGGTGCAGCCTAGGCGCGTATAGACTCAAACAAGGCAACAAACTCAAGTGCGGGCACAATCATTTAAAATTTACATATTGAATACGATATTCTAACATGTTTGATATTTCGTTCGATTGTTAGATTTCAGCATATACATGTATAAGGTCATTTCGCTATTAGTTAACTTATCCATATGTTCGTGGGCGAACTCGGATAGTCAAGTGCTCATACGATTGAGCTCACATGGTCCGGCTATGTGCTCATACCTACTTTCGGGAATCATCATGAAGGTATTGCCATACTTAATGAACAAGAATGTGACCCGCCTCCCAGTTTCGCTCAATTGGTCAAGTTACCCACGAGTACTACTTCCCCGTACCCCTAAACTTTTGTTCGTACCAAAAATGTTTCGTACGCAAATTTTTTTCGTACCAAATTTTTTTTCGTACCCAAAATTTTCGTACCTAAATTTTTTATCGTACCCAAATGTTCGTATCAACATACACAATTGTGGTGATATAGACAGACTTAAATTGATGTTTTATATCCATCCTCTTCAAAAGCATCGTCACACCAGTACTGTCAGTACTTTGATTTATCCTAGCCCGGGATTTGTGGTCGGCTCTGAGCTGTTACTCGTTTTCGTACTTGCATTTTGATGCTGGGTCTTGGAGCGTTGTTTCTATAGTTCGGGTGCTGGGCCTAGCGGGAGTTTATCCACTGTTAATTTTGTATTATCAATATAGAGTTTATCGTAAACCAATCATGCCCGTTTACCTTCTGATCGAGCCCTCACTAAACTAGGTATGCAATGAAAAAATTGCGTAGCTCCTGGATCGCCCGTGAGAACTGATCACTGATGCATTATGAGACGACCGGAACGTGTCAAATATTTTATGTTTTATTTTTATTTTATCATGAAAGTATTAAAACACGAAAATAAATGTTTCCACTGTAGAGGCTTCATTTATGAATCAATCGTGCTCAAGATTTTTCAGCATGTCAATCTTGACAATATGACAATATATAGCTTGAGTTCGAATCTAGAATCTCCAAAAATCTAGGTCGCTGAATCTTATCTCAGAAAAAAAACGTTGTTTCCACTGTAGTGTCCAAATTCACGACTCAAAAACCTAGGTCATCTTTGGTTCAAAAACATGTTTTAACAAGTCTTAAAGGTCTCTTGTATCAATCTTGATAAAACTTATGTCGATCTTGGCAATATCGTTAGCGAGTTGAATACGGGTCTTGTGATTCTAAAAAACTTAGTTAAGAATGTCAAATGCTAGAAAAATAGAATAGATTTTATTTTTTGTCAAAAGCGGTTAAAATCTATGTCATTAAGTTACGTCCTTGACAATACGTTTATCGTGATATCAGGTGAAAATTCAGGAAATTATTTGCCCTCTTGTTCTTACTTTTAAAATATGTAACAATTTTATTACAACTTCTTGTATATATTACGATATGCGGACTCTAAGAAAGGGGTGGTGACATTCGTCCATGTATAAAGGTTATGTTATTTTAAACTCCTTTCATCAAATATAAATATACCTTATTGTTTACTGATTGCTTTGATTACTTGTTTGAGAAGTCTCTTACTCGGCTACATGCATATACATTTTGTTATTTGAAGTATGCTTATAACATTTTTACTCGGTTTATTCGTATTTAATATACGACGTTCCTATCCGATTTAGTCACGGTGGTATGCGCATCGTAGTATACAACTGAACGAATATAAACAAAACGTCGAAAAATAAACATAACTCTTTGATAAACACAACTGACGAAATATGCAGTCGTAGCTTAATACTAACTTTCGCCATTTCTCGATAATCCACGAATGTTCAGAGCAACGGAAGCTTGAGATCATACCAAACCCCTACGTAGACACGACGCAGCACATCGAGTAACAGTGTGTATTCTCTGTATTATAAGTGTGGGGGTTTCATCAGATAGTATGGGTTTTCAATGAGACAAACGTGTAAACCTGCCATTTAACATACATGAGCACTATGGAACGGATACGTGCCGGTAACATCGTTAAAAGATTTTCTCCAAAATTATTTTTTTTGGAGTCATTTTGTTATTTTATTTAAGAATCTTTTTATACCCAATAAGCTAATCAAGGATCAATTCAAATATAATATTAGATTCCATTGAAATTATTTAACTTATTTATTTACCCCTATATCAAATTTGGACAAAATGAGTTGATTAATGAAAAACATCAGGATTGCGTTAGAAGTACCATTAAGTGTATACAATCCACAATTACAACACAGCATTCACACTGACAAGATGCAAAGAAACAAGAACAAACGATATTCGTTGAATCTACTACTATGTATTTAATTGAAATATACACAAATAACAGCAGATAACAACGTTTTATAAATAAGCATCATCCGATTGCTTAGTAGCAGTGACATCTGTTGGTTGTTCATGCAATTCCACGCTCGGGGGCATTTTATATTCACGGTGTCATGGCAGTCCACATGAAATTATCAATCATATTGGTCTGAAATGTGAGGACAGAGCCTGACTGAGCGCTTGAAGTAAACTGATTTACTGTATTATAATAACTCAAATCAACCTTTATTTTCCTGAATAAAAAAGTAAATACAAAAGCATGATATGAATATGATCGAATGCCCCGATGGCGTATGCGCTTAATATATTAAAAATCATAATGGGTGCTACCTCATTGACGGTAAAATGCTTATATATGTCGTGACCATGTATTGTAATAAATATAGGGATTTATTGTGTACAAAAGATTACAAGTCTTAAATAAAAAATATATGCATCCAAAAAGTTAAGTCTTATTTTTTTGTTTGATGAAAAAGCGTGTCATATCTACCAATCTTTAAGACCTTATAACACATAAAACAAAGATAGAGGTATCAGTAATCATATGGGCTTATTTAAATGTCAGTAATTTCATTTAAGGGTAAGCTACTAGCAGAAGCATGTAAAGTATGATTATATATTTATTACATATATAAAAAGGCAAATGGTAATGTATGGCGATATAAAAACACGTCACATCATTTGTTTGTATAAGAACAGTAACATAATAAGAATACTAAAACACTGTCATTAACTTACAAGAAATTGTACGTACATGTACAAACAAATTAATGCTAACTTTTGAACAACTGTGGAATCAACGGCTTATAAATCATAAACCATTCAAAACAAGTATAACACAGCACAGTATTCAGTTTGTTAAAAACAGTATCTTATTAGTAAAATCGTATAACCTTTTATAAATAAAACTACTGGTTTCATTGAACAACATGTAAGAGCCAATTTTTATTCATTACACAATAAACAGGAAGTCATCATAATGCATTCACTAAACAAGCGTGTTGCTACTGTTTAGAATTACACTGTCTTACTTAATCAAAAAACTTAAGGTACTGAAGTTGCTTGCTCTTTGAACGTATTTAATATTATTTTAAGTCACATTGCATGAAGTTCGACTTTTTCGTTGGCCAATCGAACGGCCACAAAAAATGCAAGCACCTTTGTTATTTACTTTTAATTGTCAACAGTGGTTAGATTTTAAAAAAATGGGTAAAATGACATTGATTTACAAGCTCTTCTAATTTAATAAAAGATTCACACAAGCTCCAAGTTGGCGCAAAGGAAAAGTTTGTGAGTTGGACACAGCATGAACAACAATGTTATTCTAATAATAAATGAATTGGTATCAACGAGCATTGTATTAAATTCTTAATCCAACCACAGTATAAAAATATTTTTCGCCTTAACTTAAATGCTTCCTTTAATGTATTTCCAATTCATTTTTATTCATTTTCATGTACTAGCATGAACGTGTATATCCTGTACTCTTCCACCCGTCACCAATATTTTTATGAACGTACCATTGCAATGTTTAAGTCGTCGAGTAACGTATTTTTGCTATAGTTTCAACGGGCCAATACTTTCTCATCGTTTGCATTTATTCCGATGTGAATTTGTCATCACAAAATACTACATATTTAGTTACAACACGTGGTTTGTTGCAACACGCACGCTTTTCATGTGTAGAACTTGACAGACGACAGACGACTGAAACCATTTTGAACTCTTATAAAAACACGTTTTTTTACATGCGGGACTTAAATCAGCAAATATTAACACATGGCTATAGAAAAGAGAAATATGTACTGAAATTAAATTTCTACCGCGAAGTTTTTTAAAGGTTGTAGTTTTCACATCTTTCTCGCCACAAGGATTTAATTGCTCACCATTTGCTTTTAATTTTAAGTACCCGTTGTTTACAGTTTAAAGGTGTAAGGTTGATCCCCGACTTTGTCTTAAATGTACTGTATTAATTACCCTTTTAAATTACGTAAATGGTAAAACTGTACATATTTGTTGAGCAATCTGTGGTAATTGCTTACTTCAGTAATCAAAAATAATAGTCGCAAGTTAACCCCACCTTTATAATAAGCATTATTGGAACCGATTTGACGGCGAAAATTACAGTTTGGCAACTAGAAAGTAACCTGAGCTGTCCAATCGTGTATCGATAGTCCATTATGTCTTCTCAGGATGATTTAGTGACCGAGTACCGAGTCAAAATGCGAAGTATTATTTAAACATATAGCACACACAATAATTACAAAAATGATCCAAACAAAACAGTTTTGCTGTTTTCTGTTGAGTTTTAGAGAATATTGATAAATTATTTCCGATTGCAACGAGCTTCCGAAATAAGAGGCGTTTTACTTATCATTATGAAACGATAATAAAATCGAATCTATATGCATATTAAAATACAACATTTTATGTAAAAAAATGCTTTACACAATGAAATAATGGTTTTATTGATCAATTAGTAAAATAGTATTGGATTTTTCCGTTTTTCTCCGGTTGAACTGATAAAGACTCTGTTATTAAGGTTGGTAACTAATAGCCTCATCTGCGCACGTGTATGAGTGTATTTCAGTCCCTTTAGAAGTCCTGCTGTGTCTCAGCGAATACATCTATTTGCTGACCTGCCACTGTTACCTTTAAGGAGAGCTGTCTTACGTGATTATAACGTTACACGCAGTGTACTATTTTAATAAGGCAAAAATGTAATGTAAAGTATACTCTTCCGCGCCGCAAATTCTTTTCTCCACGTGACCAGCATAATGAAAAGCTTGTAATTACGTAAACAATACCTCCGCAAACTATTTCTTTGCGCGGATAACATTCAATCCTCGATTTTTGAGAGATTTGGTGAACGGTAGTGATCTGCATAGCGATTTTCAAAACACCACTATTAACCACTCTTGGGAACACCCTAAAAACAATCACGACACAATGGTCTAGGTTGTGGGTGCTTTTACAAACATTGTTTTTTATTGCTCGTTTAACATTTATTTACATGCACTTGTCGAAATGTAGACTTTCTACAACATGTTAATTGCCTTCAATTTGTTAATATTGCAACACTTTGACAATGTTTGCACATCTGATCTTTTTAATACCATAGCTGATTTGTGTGTACAGACGGACAGTTAGAGAATTTTTACAATTCTATAAAAGTTCACATATGTTCCATCCAAGTAAACCAAGAGAACCAATAAACAACAGCACGATGGGTTGTAACTTAATTCCTTGGAAACTTTGATATTTCAGGAAACCAACCTTTGTTGTTTTCTGAAAACAAAAAATGTCAGTTTTTCTCAATGGAATGGCTTTTATGATTCCCAGCGCTTGGCAGAATAGCTTCTAAACATGGAAAACCAACGAAATATACATAATTTGATAAATGAAACTGACATTTTGTAAATATCCTGTTGTTTTTTTAACAAACTAAAAGGTTGTGATACGAAAATGATGCTATAATGCAGGGCTTCTTACACCCTCTAATATTCTGCATAATACAATAATTTATAATCTTAACTTTACAACCAAGTCCTAATGAGCATTCGGAGTATAATGCAGCAGTATTAGATTTAGTGGTTTGAGGCCTAATCTTAATAAAGTGTTGGTAACCATATGCATACAAATGAGATGGGTAAAGAGGGAGCAGATGAAGTTTAAAAAAAGTTAAAATACTATAACGTTAAATCGGAACAACGTTAAATTTGCTGAATACACGTGTTCTTGGTGGATTACAATCGCAACTTACCAAAATATTGCGCATGATCACACGTACAACTGCTATCTGAGAGCGAATGGAAAATAGTTCATGAATTCTGACATGTTAACTGATCGTATGGGGGCGCAATCGAAATACAGCGAGAAAACCGCAAAGAACAGAATGGCGACTATACTGTTTTGAAAAAATCATTTTTTATAAACAAGCGTTTATGGTTTATCATTATAATAATAACAATCATATATCAAAGTTATCGAAGCAAAAAATAGGTAAACGATCGGGATTCAAACAATATATTTTAGACGGGCTCTATTTACCAAAATTTTGTTTTGAAAATATTATCGCGATTATTGGTAAACCAGTCTGCGGCTATTTGCTTTTTTTATATTCGGGCCGTAAACAGAAAACACGAGGCAAATAAAACTAGAGCAAATAATCGTATTTTTTGCGGTGAAAAACATATAAGGCAAGAACATAGAGGACTATTCGCTACATTATAATGACTCTCCTGTCGTATTTTTGCTTGAGATAGTTATATAGGTTTGATATTGCATTTTGCGGAGTGTCTATGTAGCTACAGTGGTCTATGATTTTGCATCGCGACAATATATATGATGTGGCAATCTATGAGTCTCATAGATATGCAAATAGATATGTCAAAAAAGTGATACAAATAGCGATACAAATTTGCCCATGCTATTACGATTTGTTTGTTGTTGTGTTTTTCAGTTAACATAATTATCAATTTTTATAGCGTGACATTTGACGTTCGAAAAAAACTACCATTTGCCAAGTATACCTGCGAAAGCCCACCGCGCAGCGTCGCGCGATGACCGCTATTTGTATCGTTTTTCTGATTAAATATAGTCATACCATTATCCGACTCAATTTTGTTCTGCCCGCTTCATATATTTACGCGATGCATTCATAGACAACTTGAGCTACATAGACACTTCGACACTTCGACAAAAGATATATCACATGTATATGCATACCTCAGGAAAAATACACTATGAAAGTCATTATTTTGAAGCGCATTGTTCTCTACGTTTTGCATTATAGGATTTTTGCACCGTCAAATTGCTCTAATTTGATTTGCTTCCTGTTTTCTGTGTCCCAGCCTTAAAGGAATTAGCCATAGTCCCACACTTGTTCACCACAAATCGCGATATCTTTTACCAAACATATTTTGGTAAATATAATCCGTCTTAAATGTATAGCTTGAATACCGATTTTTTAAAAATATATTCGAGATCTCATTTTTTATTATTATCCTTATAAATCAGTTAACGCTTGTTTAATAAAATGACCTGAAAAAAAATCATTGAAGTCGGCATCTGTTTTTTCGCCGTATCGCTCTTCCTGCGGATTTTTAATTGCGCCACTCTACGGGCTGTTAACATGTCAGATTATGTAATCCAAATTCAATTCGCTCTAGGAAGTACTTTACATTTGATAATGAGCGATGTTATAGTAAGCTGTGTTTGAATCCATCAGAAACACGTTTATTTATAAATTTATCAATATTCCGATTTAACTTTTCATTTATTTAGCTTATTTTCAACTTGTTTTCCCTTCGTCTGCTCGCACTTTGCCGATTTGCTGTCAGGTATCATATCACTCTATAAAGATAAGGCCTTACACCGCTACATTGAATACTGTTCGATTTTCGTACCAAAATCTTCAGACTGTTCAAAAGCAACGAAAAAAACAGGACATTTACAAAACTACTGTATCATCTATCAAATTTTAAGATTTTTGTGTCCTTTTTAAGACGTTGTTCTGCATAGTGCATGGCATCACACAAGCCATTCTGAGACTGTTGAGCAAAACACATCGATTAAGTTTCCATAAACCAACAACGGAGGGATATGCTGAACTAAGTTTCCAAAAATAAAGATATTAGCCATCATATATATTGGTTCAGTTGGTTTTCTTCGATTGAACATTTGTGAACGTGCATAGATTTTTAGAGAGCTTATATGTGTCTGTCTGTAAACAAAATCAGCTATGGAATTATACAGATGAGATGTTCAAACATTGTCAACGGGTTTTTTAATTAACGATTTGATGACAAACAATGATTGCTCCAATGCACATGTAGTCTGTTTGTTGACCAGTGCCTGCATACATATATTAAACTAGTAATAAACAACTTGCGACAATTATGTAAAAGCACGTTGTACATAGACCACTGTGTTGTGAATATGTTTATTATTTTAGACTAATACAGTCGTACGATATTGTATTAAACAAACTGCATGCTGTGCTGTATTATACTTGTTTTTCATAGGTGCAAAGAATAAGTTATAATACATAATTCATTACTTACACTTAAAAAAAATACATTATCACTTTGTAAGCACATGTATGTAAAAATCATTGTAGGTTGATGACAGTGATTTAGTATTATGTTTTGTTTTACTATTTTTTTACGTTCAAATAAATTATGTGTATCTAAGTATTTTATAGCGCCATACATTACCATATAAGTGTGTATATATCTACTGAATATATTAACATTATTTACATGCTTTTGCTAGCGGCAAAGCCTAGCAAGACAATGACTGACATATATATATATATATATATAAGCGCATATGATTACTGCTTTATTTATGTTTGTTCCATGCATTATTAGAATGTATAAAAAAATGGATTATATGACATTTTTGTTTGCATTCAAATCTTGAATATACAGCCACAAACTAAGTGTATGTGGTTAAGATTGTGATTTATGACTTGCTTTAAAATTGCTAGGTTTTTTATGACGACGGAATTAAAAGTAGACAACACAAGTTTGCGAAAGAAAGCCATGTGAGATACCTATATGTATTAAATATTTTAATTGCAAAACAAGTATTCTGTCCCTCAGTTCTACATCATTCAACATTGATAATCCTGACAAATAAAAATTTATATGACACATTACATATGTTTACTCAGGTTAGTTGAATTGAGACATAATAAAAAAACTTTTTGTTTCCTGGGTAGGACCAATGTTTGGCTTCTAAAGGGTAATCTAAAGAACGCTTCCACTTAAAGGATCAATACCGAGACCTCTTAGTCGCGAAGCGGACAGGGTATCCACTACGCCGCAGCCACCGAACTATCTTTGAATTAAAGAGGCTAAATAAGCACACAACTATAAAATAATAGATCTAAAAGCTTTTCAGATGTAAAACGCTTCATCCAGCAAAAAATAAGATTTAATTGTTTGAATACATCATTTTTGTATTGAAACAATTATTATGTTTTGTACACAATAATAACCACATTTTAATTTCATTACATGGTTATCAAATAAGCTTTTGTCCGTAAATTAGGTAGCACCTATTATTATATTTTACTGTACCTATAGTTCAAAATATCCATTATTAATCAATCCAGAGTTAACGTTTCAAAAACCTGACATTTAACTCCAAAATGAAATAATGGTAAAAATCAAACAGTTTTGATATATAAGCTTACTCTAAAAAAACGCCGTAAACTGATGTTTTTAACGAATGTATAAATAAAAAGAGGTTTCTGTGAACCGTGCTTTTTCTTATATTGTTTCATATTAACTTGAGACTTTACCAGAATCTGAAATTTTAATATAAAACTGAACTATATGTCTGTAAATGAATTGTCCATATAGTAAGACATGAGCACTTAGAAAGTTTAAACATAGTGCCACAACAGTCAGATTAGAAACATATTGTAATTACTGGTTTCATGTACATGAAATAATATATACTAGTTGTACGAATGATTTAAAAGACGTCAATTCATATTGTATTGAACTGCCAACAATACACCAAAGTTTGCCAATTACTGTTTGAACAAGATTGTAATGATAATACGGTTTGTGATTCATAAAGTGTTATGGCTAAAATAAGCTTCCACTTGTCAAATGAAAGAGTGAAAAAATATACAGCTCAACCCTACAAAACAATTCTAAAAGTTACAATATATTGATTGAAATGCTATTAATTTTAAGAAAGTATGATGATTTTCGTGTTTACAATAAGAATACTGTAAGTAGAGCGTCTTTTTAAAAAAAGGTTGCGCATACTCGCAAAACGTTTACTGATTAATTTTTTTTATAAATATAAATACTATCATCATGATAATTTGCTTCTTTTAATTTTGTACTAATTTAACTTTATATGAGCTGCAACTAAAAACAACAACACAGAAACATAGATATTTGCTTTAACAGTTATGAACTTGTGTACGAATAGTGTCGGTAGATAACTATGAATCAACCTCTACATTGTGCGAAACACTCACTTGAGCACGTGCATATTCTGTACACGCATTCCGCGCGAAAGCCGTCTGCGCAGATCGATTTGAAGCAATCATCACTGGTGATGCATACAGGTAAGAAACCTATATGTATAAAATATTTTAATTGCAAAACAAGTATGCTGTCCCTCAGTTCTACATCATTATTCATGGAATACCCTGACAATAAAAAAAAATTGACATGTTAAATTCTTTTGATAAATCAGATTATGCAAGAATCAACCGCTTGAGTTGAATTTAGGCATAATAAAAACAAACTGTTTCCTGGGTAGGACCAATATTTGGTTTGTAAAGGATGATCTAAAGAACGCTTCCACTTAAAGGATCATTACCGAGACCTGCGAGTCGCTAAGGGGACACCATATCTACTACGCCGCAGCCACCGAACTATCTTTGATTTCTAGAGGCTAAATAAGCGCACAATTATAAAATATTAGATCTAAAAGACTGACAGATGTAAAACGCTTCATCCAGCAGAAAATAAGATTTTATTGTTTAGATACATTATTTTTTGTATTGAAACAATTATTATGTTTTGTACACAAAAATAACCACATTTTTATTACATTTGTATAATTTAGACGTTTCATAAACCTGACTTATAACTCCGAAATGAAATAATGGTTCTTTGAACTTAAAATTATAATGTGCTAATTGTTTTTATATAGAAATTGAACAGTTTTCATATAAAAGCTTACTCTAAAAAACGCCGTTAACTGATGGTTTTAATGAATTTATGAATTAATAGAAGATTCTGTGAACCGTGTTTTTGCTTATATTGGTTCATGTAAACTTGAGTCTTTACCAGAACTTGCATTTTAATATGAAACTGTACTATATTTCTGTAAATGAATATGCTATATAGTAAGACATTAGCACTTTAAAAGTTTAAATATAATGTCGCAATAATCAGATTAGAAACATGCAGTAATAAAGGGCTTCATGTACATGGAATATATATCCTATTTGCACTATTGGTTTATACGACGTCAATTCATGTTGTATTGCACTGACCACGATACACCAAAGTTTGCCAATTACTGTTTGAACACGCGTGTAATGATAATACGGTTTGTGATTCATAAAGTGTTATGGCTAAATTAAGCTTCCACATGTCGAATGAAAAAGTGATAAATTTATACAACTAAATCCTACTCAACAGTTTTAAAAGTTACAATATATTGATTGAACTGCTATTACATGCAAGAAAGTATGATGATTGAACTGCTATTACATGCAAGAAAGTATGATGATTTTCGTTTTTACAATAAGGAGACTGTAAATGGAGCATCTTTAAAAAAAAGGTTGCGCACACTCGCAAAACGTTTACTTATTCAATTTTTATTGTACTATTATAATCATCACGGTAATTTGATTAATTATGTATGAGATGCAATACATATTTATATCAAATGTATGTAAATATTGATGAGATAGAAATAAACTTAAAAACTAGTTTAAAAATACATTCATTATAGCAAAAAAAAACATGTTCATAGATATTTGCTTAAACAATTATGAACTTGTGTACGAAAAGTGTCGGTAGATAACTATGAATCAACCTCTACATTTTGCGAAACACTCACCTGAGCACGTGCATTTTCCGTCCATGCATTCCGTGCGATAACCAAATGCACAAGCCGATTGGATGCAACCATCAATTCTGCCGCATTCGTTCGCCATTACCATCGTATCTGCAACCATTAATACAAGTTTTAATATAAATTTTCTTTTACGTATAGAACAACTACATATCGCAATTTGAAAGTCACTAAATCCCCTTGAAAGCGTCTATTCAACACTTAATGACAGCCATTCTCAGAACCATTAATTTTTTCGGAGATTGAAACATTGCGTCATTCAATAAAACAAGTCGATATTCGATAAAAACCATCAAGTGTCATCAACACATACCATGCAACAACTGATATGACCAATGAAACATCTGTTTAAACATCTGAAATATATTTTTCTAAATAAATTTACTAGCAGCTGAATCACTACAATATTGCAAAAGCATTTCAAATAAAATTACCAATGGTATTGGCAATCAAGCAGGCAACTGTTTTCATGTTAACGCTTATTCTTGAATCTGAATTCCTCGTTGTATACTGTTCTTGCATACATTAATCAACGCTTTTATACTGATAGTCAACGCAAAAATGACACACGACTTCTTGCAAGGCTCAGGCGTATTGACAGCTCGAAAAAGCACTAAGTCACGTACTTCAGTAGAATGATAGATTTGTCCTGCAAATGAGCGCTAATATCAATAACAAACACCTCTCACCAGGTACTGCATTTCCAAATCATGCTTTTACATTTGGGGTATAGTCACATTTACATCATATGTTTAAGTGGCCAATTTTCTCTTATCAATGCCATTGCCAGCGGTATTAGATCCATATGAATAAAATTGATGTAAACATAATTATGTTCCGTTTAAAAAGATAACACCGAACCGATTGTTCATTTACGTAACCTCACATAAGTTTAACGTATTGCAAAAGACGTTGTTTTGTAAACAAAAACAAATAAACAACACGTATAATATAAGATTTTAAGTACAGAAATTCTAATAACCATCCTCAAGTCTTTTATTTAAGACGAGTTACAAACCGCCTATTCAAAACAGGACAATAATACTACACATCATCAAACACTAAGAAAATTGAAGCTCAGCCTTTGATCGATCATGCAAAACATTTGTGATTTTCCTATGAAAACGAAACAGTCTATACGTAACTTTGTTTCACGGTTTGACCACAATATGTTACCATAAGCGTACACACAGTCTAATTAATTAAATTATCAGGGTCAAACGATGCTTTTTGATTAGGCCCTTACAATCAAAGAATGACAATATATATTGTCTCAATTATTTAATCTTTCACGTACCTCATTTTTATGGGTCGGAATTAGATTTATGTAACTCATATTTTTATCTTCATAAACCATCCTGTAATTCTGGTACATTCTACATTTAATAAAGAAAATTTATATAATTTTTATATATTTGATCTTGTGTCTGTGTTTCACATTAGTCTTTGGCATATGCCCTTGAATACTGCAAGCAACACACGGTCACTTTTTGCCAGCTTATTTGAAATGCTGGATAACGCTCCGGATCAAGTACCAATCAATTTACCACATGACCTTGAATTTTGACCTTGATATTTTATCTAGTGACATGTCTTTGGTCCACTCAATTGTCTCGCCATGGTTGTCAACTCCGCATATTTGTTTGAGAAGCGATGAAAGTTACGATAAGGATGTATAGTTCTCGCTAAAATCAAACAAAACCAAAAGCTAATGACTACGTTTTGTTATTTAAACATAAATAAATAGTCAACATAAAAACAAAACAATAAAATAATATGATAATCGGAACTTTTCGATTTTTAATTAAAAAAACAACAACAAAATACGCGGTGAAAAAGCGAAACTTGTACTGGCATTAATAACTATAACATCTTAAATACAGTTTCATATAGCTACTAATTCGTCTTTAAATGGTATTCTAACAATAAAAAGTGTTACAATATGACAGACAGACAGACAGACAATTTTATTTGACTTGCACAATGTAAATCGTCAACATCACAGGTGGTTAGAATTGATATATGTCAACATGTATATGCGCAGAAAACAAGTGTCAACAAAAATGAATATTTACAAAACAAATATATACAGAAGTACAGAGGATGAACAATAAGAAAATTATGTTATACGATTTAACAAATTCAATCTAATACTCAATGATTCCTTAACAAACAAACATAGTTTTATTAAATCAGACCTATTAGTTGATTGTAGCAATTGTACATACTTAATAACAGATGGATTATTATAAAAATATTTTTTTATGTATTTCTTTCTTAAATCAACAAATGTTGAACAAATACATACAAAATGAAATTCGTCCTCAATATCCGGGGTATTACAACAAAGACAATATCTTTCTTGCCTAGCAATAGTGTTTCCATTATATCTACCAGTCTGTATACGAAGGGGGTGTACAGATAATCTTAATCGGCATAAATAAAACCTGAAATGTTTCGGAACTAAGTCTAGGTAAATCTCATATTCGAGATTTGACTTAAATGTTCTATAGATGTCTAACATTGAACTATCTTATATTGTACGGTGCCAATTTTGTTTATATGAATCTATAATTCTGGACTTTATAATGGGTTTAAAAAAATTAAAATCAATATCATGGACACTATTGAAGACATAACTTAATCCGTAATCATCCAATAATTTCTTGATGTTATAAATCCAATTTCGACAGCCTTTGGCGTAATCTGAAACTCCAATATTGTATACAGTTTTAATAATTATGTTATCAGAGGCTGCTATTTTAAACCAATAATGTACGATTCGCATGTATATATGTATAAAAAGAGGATATCTTCCTAACTCCCTAACTCACCATAAACACATGCATTACATATATTAGTTTTAACTCTTAAAAGCCTTTTACAGAACTTCAGATGTATCCTTTCCAATTCCTTAGATTTCGTAAAACCCCAAACTTCTGATGAATAACCTAAAATAGACCCTACGAATGCATCAAATAACTGACAAAGAATTTTTGGCTTTAAATCAAATTCTTGACATTTGCAAAACAATGTATTCAATGCTTTAAGAGCTTTACCAATTAAATGTTCTTGATTAAAATTAAAACTACCTGTATAATTAAATACAACACCTAAATAATTAAAATCATTTACAGTTTCTATAGCATGGCCATTGTATGTCCACTTTTCATTTGGCAATAATCCGCCTCTTTTTCGAAAAACCATTATCTTTGTCTTATCAATATTAACTTTCAGTCCCCATGTACTACAATAAGTATATAAATTATCTAAATGGTTCTGAATTTCTTCTGGTGATTTAATCAACAATGGCCATGTCGTCTGCAAAAAGTAATAAAATTAAAACAATGTCATCTAGTTGCAAACCTGAATCAATATTATTTTGCAAAAACAACTCAATATCTTCTACAAAGATAGAAAATAACAAAGGCGACATAACTTCTCCTTGACGTAAGCCAACAGCATAGCTAAAGTAATCCGAAAATGAAGATAATGATTTTACACATGACTTAACTTTTTGGTACATATCTCTCACAATTCTTAATATTTTGCCTTGAATACCACATTTAAACATTTTTAACCATAAAGCATTTCTATAAATAGTATCAAAGCATTTCATCATATCGACAAAAATAACATACAAACGTTTGTTTTCAAATAAATAATGATTTATCAAAGAAAATAAAATAAATATTGCGTCAGTAGTAGATCGTCCTTTTCGAAATCCGAATTGGGCGTCCGAAATAATGTTATGTTTTGTACAGATATTTTCAACGCGTTTATTTATAACAGTATTGAATAATTTTGACAAACAGCTCACTAACGTAATTCCTCTATAATTATTGACATCGGATTTGGAACCTTTTTATGAAGGGGGATAATAATACCTTCCGTCCACTGGTCCGGGAAATAACCGGAATTTAGTATATTGTTAAATAAATCACATAAATAAGATGACAGAATGTCAATAGATTCTATAAAATATTCATTTAAAAGGTTGTCACTCCCATAAGCTTTAAATCGCTTAAGTGATTTTACAGCAGTTGTTATTTCATGCACCGTTATCGGTTCATCTAGTTCAGGATATACATTATTAGGAAGATTAAAATCATTGCACAAATTAAAACTTTCCGCTTCTAAATTCGATGCACCAACATTATCCGAGCTAATGCTCGAAAAATAATCTGTGAATTCAGTTAACGGTATATCATTAGATCTTTTGGTTTTTGACTTAAAATGTTTCCAAAATTCCCTTGGTTTACTTTTCCTTAATTCTGTAATTTTATCCATTCTTCGTTTATAATCGCAACATTTTTTCTTTCTGACAATATTTTTATACTCTTTTTTTTCTCTCACATAAAACTATTCTGTTGCTAAATGTTTTATCAGTGTTGAAGCATCGAAGTGCATCTAGATATAAATTACGGGCATCTATACAATCACTATCAAACCACTCCTTATTACTACTAGTATAATTTTCAAAAGCAACCTGATCTTTAAAAATACACTCTTTCGAAAACAAAGGGTCAGCTATATCACGGATAGTGTTTGTAAATAAAAGTAACATATTGTTCGCGGAATCCCTGCTTAAATAATCTGCGGTATTAACAATGGTATTAAACAAAGGCAATTGAGAAATAAGTCGTGAGCGAAACTCCTCTCTAAACGTAGAATCCCATTTATACCTAGTCTCTGAATAGTATAAACCATCTCGGGGAATGTTATTACAGTTCAGTGAAAAATGCAATGGGGCGTGATCACTCCATTCATTGAATGGACATACTGTAAATGACTTTATCTGGGAAAAATTACATTCTTTTGTTAACAAGTAATCAATAACTGAGCAACCATTATTGGACAAAAATGTATATTGATCAGTATTACCTATACGACCGTTAATAATTCGGTAACATGTACCTTTACAAAGATCTAACAATTTTATCCCGTGGTTATTATGTGACCTGTCATTGGAGGCCCGTGCAGGTGTGCTATCGAAAACATAATCAGGACAATCACAACAATCATTTACTCTATCAAATATAATAAAATCACTTTTCTGACCGACTCTACTGTTAAAATCGCCGCAAATAAAAACACTTTTTAAGCTATCATACAGAAACAAATCATTTTCTAGAATATCAAATAAATCGATATTAATACTGTTGTACATAGGTGAATCTTCTCCCCAGATATAGGCTCCACATACATAAATATCGTTCTGTGTATTAAAAAATAAATGGTCAAGTTTAAGCCAAATGATTGTATCAAAATGATTTTTAATTATTTGTATTCCATCTTTTAATTGCTCTTTATAATATAACACAATTCCTCCACTGTTTCTACGGGCTCTTCTATGCTGAAATTTACGGTGAAAATTATGTGAAATGTATCCGTTTAGATTTATATTACTGTTAGAATCACACCATGATTCGTAAAGAAAACAAATATCAGACTGTTTTAAAATATTTACAATGTCAGGACTGTCCTTTTTGTCTCTGGTAAGGCCATGAATGTTCCACGAAAGGATAGAAAGTTCATCCCCGTCGTGCTCCTACTGTTTCACTGGTTTACCGTCCACGTACAGGGTATCGTACACGATCCAAGATCGTTTTCCCTCTTTTTTGGCGTCCTTCATTTTAGGCACTCACTTTCGGCGCTTTTCAACCTTTTCCGGTGGGAACTGTTCAAACATTTGGCATCCGGTTCCTGACAGGTGTTTCCATTCTCTCCGTACCATCTCCCGGTCCTTGAAAAATGTAAATTTGGCAACGATGTTGCGAATCTTACCGGAAACTGGCTGTCCCGGTGAACGATGAACGCGCTCAAAGCGGATCGTGTCTGCAATGTCCTTTGCAATTTTTAGTTTCTCTTGTAAATGATTACGTAACTTTGTTTCCGTAATTTCCGCCGTCTCGTTGCCGGTGGAGTTGTCCTCTTGGATATTTGTGAACACTAGGTTGTTCCGCATGGATTGCGACTTCAGGTACGCAACGTCGTCCCGCAGCTCCTCCCGCTGTTTCTCCAGCATA
>NC_068362.1:49815365-49817865 GCF_020536995.1 Dreissena polymorpha
TGCATATTTTATTGAACTGGGTTGAACGATACTTTAATTTTAATAATGTGTCCACTCAACATTCTTGCAGTTATGTTTTGCTGTGTTATATAATTATAAAATAATAAATAAAATTTAACAACTAGCTTCTCTTTTCTTCATCTGATTTATTTATATATTTTAAACCAGAAGAACAACAAAATCCATAACATAATGAACGCAAAACTTGATACCCTATATTTACGGAACAAAACTATGTTTGACATAATTCAAAATCAAGGTTCCCAATTTTCAAAAATTTTCCAGATCAAATTATTTCCAAGTTCCATAAATTATTTATCTATGAAAAAAAACTTGTATCATCTATATGTAAGGCTATTACAATAAGTTGTTATAAGACTGATAAACAATTAAAAAGTTACATAATCTACAGATCAAAGAGGATTGTGCTTTGTTTTCATTGTTCATGGAATAAGAACCAATATCATAATTATGATGTGCAGCTCGCACTCAACATTGCCATAGGCAGATAACAAACTAAAAGAGATAACAATTCCAGTTCATGTTATTGACAATTGATGAAAAATATGGAAAATGCATAGCATGCAATGTTTACGAAGTTATTTGCCACTTCTGCTACTGCTGCTGCTGCTACTACTACTACTACTACTGCCACTACTACTACTACTGCTGCTTCTACTGCAACTACTGCTACTGCAGCTACTCCTGCTACTGCTGCTACTACTTCTACTACTGCTACTGCTGCTACTGCTGGTACTGCTGCTACACTGATGCTGCTACTGCTGCTGCTGCTACTGCTGCTACTGCCGCTTCTGCTGCTTCTGTTGCTGCTGCTACTGATGCTGCTGCTACTGCTGCTGATGCTGCTTCTCCTGTTGCCACTACTGCTGCTACTGCTGCTGCTGCTGCTACAGCTGCTACTGCAGCTACTACTACTATTTCAACAACTACAACTACTGCTACTGTTGGTGGTGCTGCAACTGCTACTACAATGCTACTGCTATTATTACTACTCCTGATTCTGCTACTACTAGGACCACTATTACCACTACCACCACTACCACAACTTCCACTCTCACGAACACAACCGCTACTACTACTACTACTACTACTACTACTACTACTACTACTACTACTACTACTACTACTACTACTACTACTACTACTACTACTACTACTAATACTAATACTACTACTACTACTACTACAACTACTACGACTACTACTACTACTACTACTACTTCTTCTACTACTACCATTACTACTGCTACTACTACTACTACTACTACTACTAGTACTACTACTACTACTGCTACTACTACTACTAATACAACTACTTCTACTACAACAACTACTACTACTACTACTAGTACTACTACTACTACTACTACTACTACTACTACTACTACTACTACTACTACTACTACTACTACTACTACTACTACTACTAAACTACTAGTACTACTACTACTAATACTGCTACTTCTAGTACTGCAACTACTACTACTACTGCTGCTACTTCTGCTTCTGCGGGTACTACTGCTACGGATGCTGCTGCTGTTACAGCTTCTAGTGCAGCTACTACTACTATTACAACAACTACAACAACAGCTACTGTTGGTGGTGCTGCAACTGCTGCTACACTGCTTCTGCTACTATTACTACTCCGATTCTGCAACTACTAGAACTACTACTACAACTACCACCAGTCCCACTACCAATACCACTACTACCACTCTCACTAACTACTACTACTTCTACTACTACTACTACTACAACAACAACTACTACTACTACTACTACTACTACTACTACTACTACAACTACTACTACTACTACTACTTCTACTACTACTACTACTACAACTACTACTACTACTACTACTACTACTACTACTACTACTTCTTCTTCTACTACCATTACTACTGCTACTACTACTACTACTACTACTACTACTACTACTACTACTACTACTACTACTACTACTACTACTACTACTACTACTACAACAACAACTTCTACTACTACTCCTACTACCACTACTACTACTACTACTAAACTACTAGTACTACTACTACTACTGCAAGTTCTAGTACTGCAACTATTACTACTACTGCTGCTACTTCTGCTACTGCGGCTACTACTGCTACTGCTGTTGCTGCTGTTACAGCTTCTACTGCAGCTACTACTACTATTACAACAACTACAACAACAGCTACTGTTGTTGGTGCTGCAACTGCTACTACACTGCTTCTGCTACTATTACTACTCCGATTCTGCAACTACTAGAACTACTACTACAACTACCACCAGTCCCACTACCAATACCACTACTACCACTCTCACTAACTACTACTACTTCTACTACTACTACTACTACTACAACTACTACTACTACTACTACTACTACTACTTCTACTACTACTAAACCTACTACTACTACTACTACTACTACTACTTCTACAACTACTACTGCTACTACTGCAACTACTTTTACTGC
>NC_068362.1:49822865-49842865 GCF_020536995.1 Dreissena polymorpha
GATTTTTACAAGAGTGAAACTATCAAAATACCCCAGCTACCGAACATAATCCGCATTAGTACAATAAACAAATACGAGTCTATCAACTTTGTGTTGTCCTTTTGTTTGCGTTAAAACGTCGAAATCGTTGTAAATCGGGAATTGTGTATCGGCAATTTCGAGTCCAGCTCCATGTGGATCAGGGTAAATACGGTTCTCGGTTTCAGGTATTCGGTAACTCTGAGTAGCGGAAATAATAGTTGGATAAATAGCGTAAGCTGAAGGACGAATCATCGTACACGATTGAAATAAACATTCAAACATAACGATAATATTAGTGTTTGTTGTAGACAAAAAGACAAATCTGTGCTGTTAGTTGATAAACTCCTATTTGTTTATTGTACTTGTGCGGATTATGTTCGGTAACTGGGGTATTTCGATACTTTTACTCTTGTAAAAATCGGCACAGAACGTTCGGTCAGACGAACGATGAAAAATTGTGTTTTATAACATATTGATAGTGTTAAATTGACTTGACCACGCGCCCATCACCTGTGCACCAGCAGAATTATTGTTCAAATTTACAATAGTTCCCGGCCCGTAAGCGAAGCATCGGTTCTTAGCTAAGATCAAAAATAATTGTGTCGCTCCCACCGCGTGTAGATTTCATGCAGACTTTCCAACTGTGTAAATGTCAACTTGTAACATTGCAAGATGTAAAGATACGCGATGACGCATCTAGACTTGTTTACATGCTCATAATGGAAATTGGAAGTTCCTTAAAGTTACTGTTTCAAATTTGTAAACTTTAGTATTCACCTTTGCAAAGAAGCGTAAGAGTTGTGACAAAGTTTTGTGCGTTGCGTATGCGATTTAAAAATAAAAGTACATGTTTATTTTACATTTTGAACATTTAATTTTTCATTCATTGAACAGTTTAAATTGGACAATGCACACGATAAACACTTGAGATGTCTCCACCTTAAAAATTAACATTGTTGAAAATTGAAACATTAAATATCAAACATCGTTAATTTGAACGGTTATTATTTGACGTGTATGTATAATCTATAATTGCAACATGGAACATATCAGCTGCATACTCAACACGTGCAACATTTCTGGTGATAAATAATATTGGCGGTCTTTCCCTTCCTTATGACAAGTGTTTATGTTTCATCTGCTTTCAAAACGTGAGCACGTTCATTAAATGTAAGGACCAATATCCCATACGTCAAGTCAAGTATGAAGGACGTTATATGATGCTTTGAATTGCATTCAAATAACACTTGCGCACACTTAAATGACATAACAGGTCGCAAAACGTCACGAGAAAAAACTATTAAAACTTCATCACTGCTCTATAAGACTGTAACATTTTGAAAACTGTATTTTGCTTCTTGCAGGTGTAAGTGTTTGATACCACATGGTCTTACGTGTAATGGAGTGATGTATTTAAGTGTGTTATTAAATTAATATGGCAAACTACCAATATTTATATTTATATTGTTCGTTATATAACGGCATAAAAAAATATACAAATAATACTTTGAATTTCACTAAATCATCTATGTATAATTTATAAATATTTCGAAACGCATATTTGTTTGGCTGATAGAAATTTATATTTATATCGCTCGTCGAATATCAAACTATACAAATAAAACACAAGTCATATTTGAAATTTTCTAACCAGAGCCTAATCTTAAGCGCTTAATCTATTTAGTTTGTATTGTATTAGACCATGAACTGTCCTCGATTTCAAAACGAAGAAATGGTCTTAAAAACTATGACAATTTTGCAAAAAAGCAGCTTGACATGGTTTCACATTAGTATTATTATGTTATTTTAGCAGACCTATGTGCAATACGTTAGTATTGTCTTGCTCTTATATACCCGAAAACAAATCATCTGCGTTCAAATCATTATCCGATTGATAATACGAAATTAACAACCCTTTGTTTAACGTACATACAATGTGAAAGCCATTCTAGTGTTTATAATCAGATCATATATAGCTTAGAAAATATTTTAATGATAGCTGTGTGATGATGCCGAAGAAACACATAAGGGCTTTTGAAGCTTAATAAATCTCATGATCAATAAAAATGTGATTAATTTTATTTTTATAGAACTATGATAGATAGCTGAGATAAATGTCCCTGGTGTCAAATATTAACCCCTATTTTAATAACTGGTGAGCACAGTTACCCATTTTGCGCAACTGGTGTTTATGCCAAAGTTAGAGTACACACATTTGAAAAATGGAAAACCGAATAAAATACGAATGTCTAGGTTTGCTTTGTTCATTATTGATGTGTTACTATAATTTGTGCAGTAACACTTAACCATGACAAAGAGAAGACATCCGAAACATTTTTTTCAATACACGTGCGAACGCATTGCTTTCTTTTCCGAACGAATGGCTTTAACATGCTCACGTCTTGCTTTCACGTGCAAACATACTAGTGAATACGTGCGCATGTATTCACGTTGGGAGCGAATGTATTATATTCACCTATATATTTAAGTACACAATAAACACAATAAATAATGTTTATGACGGATGATTAAAAGTATATTGATGTTGATTTATTGAATAACTGTGTGGAGACTTTAACTACTATAACAATACAGCTGTACGAACACTGCATTAGTAAGTATGTGATGATGTTTTAGGAATTTATTATATTTTGCATGCTGGTTGATATTGTATGGTAAACAACACTGGACATAAAATTTAATTATTTTCACTCTGCATCTGAACTTGTTATTTCTATTCCCTTTGGGACACTTGTGTAGTAAGTTAATAAGTTAACCAAAGATTAACATTTATATAACTACTCTTGATGTGAGCCATGGATGGATTGCCAACTACTATAACACCTATAGATACAACATATCAGACGGGCATTCTCATGCGCACTACAACGTATAACAGCGAATGACTAAAAGAGTCTGATAACAGTTACAAACATATCAACTATTTTGATGGAAATGATTTTATATGGCGTGATTAACAAGCTTCGAATGACTGTTCCTTTCATTCCAACGCTTAGTTTGTTAGGTGTCTCTGCATATTTTATCTGCGGTGATTACTAATATTCTCCATCTGTTTGTTTACACATGCTCATCTATATAATAATCATATATTTAATTTTTTTAAGTTTAATATATATGATTTTTCAAATTATCTTTGAAACTAGCAAACCATTTAAAATCAGCCATATTATTTAAGTCATTAAACTTCAAAATGACTTGTTTTGCCTAAATTTCTATCAAATTAGTGTAAAGATATTACTATATACATGATTACTTAATGCAAAAATTGAATTGATTCGATTGGTTGTCAGTTTAAATGTGGTGTGTGATGTGTACTGTATATGTAAAATGTTTGACAGTTGTTTTGCCTGCATATATTTACATTCTGTATTTTGTTCTTCACATGTAGGAGATGAAAGAATCTTTGGAAGCACCTTCTAGAGACTTGAACTATCCTGATCAATGAACAGCTAATAGAAATGACCAATGCTTTTTTAACTCTTTTTAATTGACCAGTCTTGTGTATAGAAAGATTTGCAATTTCATAAATTGACACATTTAATCTTGTAAATACTGCTGTACTTCTTCATGAAGTTGATAAAGAATTACTATTATATATGTATGCTTACTATAAGGTACTGTAATTATGAATTTTGTATATATTTACAGATACTAAAAAACATATGTGCATGATATTGGAAACTAAAGAAACGTTAATAAACAATCATCATTGAATTTATATTGTTATTTGTTATAAAACCACTGATTTATTAACATGCACAATCAGATTTCATATGCATCCAAATAATATGAGTAATAATATAGAAACAAAAACCATAAATATTCACTAGTATAATTACACACACTTAGTTTTCATAATGCAAAAATAAATATAAAATGAATTGTTTATATAGTTCGTTGAGAGAAAAAGCTTTCCCAACACCAATTAATGAAGCAAGGTCTATCACTAAGGTTGTAATATTTAACTTATTGCAAAACTACGCGGTCTTGGTCTTTCGATGGTGTTCAAGTACTTTTTACACAGCTTCGCATTTTGAAATCGGTAGCAATCTTTCAACATTTCCTTGTTAAGTCTGAAACATAACTGAAGAATATCAGATTTTTACTTAAGGGCCTTTACTTTCTTTTACTTTTTATTTATACAAAAGGTGTGTAACAAATCAAACAAATAATGTTTATAAAAGACAATACATACATAGGAAGATAATACTACATTTTAGCATAATATATGTTTGTTAAAAAAGACAAAATATAAAACTTCAATATAGTGGTTTATTTCATACTTTTGGTCATTTAAAAATAAATGTATTTGATCAATACACTATTCATTATTTATTTCATCATTTTCAGTTAAAATGATATATTATCAGTAATGACTAAAGCAAAGGTTCTAAGTATCTAATGATAATGTGTTCAGATTAATTGCTTGCACACACATCATTATCATGCTAATCTGCCATGACAATTTTGCATATTTGAAGGAATCTAAAACAAATCTTGTATTCATTAAATCTTGCCCTGGAATTGTAAAAGACTGATTAAATGTGTAAAATATAAATACCTATTTTGCCTTTTGCATTAACACCAGTTACGGAAAGTGGGGTAACAAGCTTAATAGTAATGAAAATGGAGGATATTTTTCGAAAGCGTATGCATATATTTCAATACAAGAAGCATCCTGGTGTTCATGCAAGGTAAATTATGATGGTTCTTGAGTCCACCTCTCAATAAAAACTGCTGAAAAATGCACATACAATTAACTGTTTCAAAAGTAAAAAATCAGGAACAACTTGCGAATAAAATCTTCAATAACTTTTTAAATATTGAAAGTGCGTCTACAGAATTTATACCGAGTTCAAATGGGTATGAGTGGATCATCTTGCGCGTAAGGATCATAACGAATAAGTATGGTAAAGGTACAACACTTTCAAAAATGTGGACGACAACATCGAAAAAACAGCCATTTGCAGCCATTTTGAACACCAGTTATTATTGTTCTCCCTTACATCCATCCGTAACTTGCGTAAGATCTAGCACCTGCTTAAATAAAGCTATTAATTGTTGAAATTTATCTATTGCACAAACTCAAGGTATCATAATCTGTATTCAAACGGATAATTAGTCTAATGTAGGCTTTCTATACAAATTTTGCGCCACAATATTCTTTTAAATACTGTTTATATAATTTCCCTGGATTAATCGTTGATTTAAATGTTTCATGGACAGGCTCATTCATAACGACCAAACCAGTGTCATTGTAGGAATGTACATACGGGATAAACAAGGTTAGTTAATGATATTATGCACTATACAAAAGAAAATGATACCCTGGGTTTACTTTTCTGAATAGACTTTGAACAGACATTCGATTAGCGTAGTCCTTTGTACAATATGCACGTATCGTCTCTAATTTTGGTCCAGATATCACGGTTGCAAAAATATTGAATTTTTCTTTATTGGTCTGAAGGTAGTTAATTATATTAGTTTCCGACGAGTTAACTCGAAAATTATGTAAACACGATAATTTGGCCCGTTTATACTCGCGACATTCTTTGAATATAAAATGTCCCAAGTGTGATATTGGTACTATTTAAATAGACGGTAATGAATAATCATTGAATTCACCTCTATATATTGTAAAAGAAATTTTCTGTGCATTGGTAAGCGCAAATATGGTTCTTATTCCATTAAAGCAAAATTGACATTAAATTGGATTCAACGCAGCGGGAAATATTCTACAAAATCGAAAAGAAGAATTTAAACACAAATTGGAAAGATTAAAATTGTGACAATTGTGTATTTATTCATTGACTTGTTCATACCATTGCCTAACCAACCCAATACCATTTTAAGTTAAAGTAAATATTCTCTTCTGAGTCTTATTTGGGTCAGGTATATTTAAATAAAGTGTTCAACAATAGTAAATGGAATGTTGTTAAGCATGTTGAAAAATGATCAATTTGGTTGCGTTTTTTCAAGCATTGACATTAACATGGTCCCAAAATGCAATTCTTTGGGAAATATTGGATAGATATCAAACAACTTTATTTTGATACTTACAAACACTTTGATTGAAGTTATGATTATGCTTTAAAATGTACCTAAAAGAATTTCAAACCCTTTTTGGGTATATGTTTTAAAAGTTTCTCACTTTATTGTGGTAAATTAGAAATACATAAAGTATGAACAAGATAACTTGAGATTCATCAATTTCAAAACAAAGTTTAGAATCCTTTGACATGAATATGAATTATAAAATCATATTTTCTCACAAACTTAGAATTTAAATTGAATGATTGTTTAAGTTTGATTACAACTGGTTACAAATACTATGTATTGCGTACCCTCATAAAATAAAATATAGGACCTATTAGTCATAAAATATAACTATATGCGCCCATGTTTATTTCTCTATGCATTTTTCAACTCTTATTACATTTTCGACATCCTTTTTCGTCTATACACACTAATAATGTATTTGTTTTCTTTGTCAATATTTCCTCTATGTATTTCAAGCACAAAAGTATATGTTAATGTGGTATACTTAAAGTTTTTACCTGATTAAATGGTGTAGAAATAATGTAGCAATTTATGCTGTTGCATACGTTTAGTTTGTTTTATCTTTTATTTCATCACATTATGTTTACGTTTTCCTATTGTACATGTATGTGTATGCAATCTTGAAAAATAATGTGTTGAGAAAACGATATTTACATATATGTGACAAGTTATATTTTATTTTGCCAATCTCGCTCAGGTACATTTATTTGAATTCTCGCAATAGAGAGTTACTGTAAATCAACATACCTAGTACAGAAACAACAGGACTTTAAAGTTGAGGATCCTTTGCCGTGAATGCTCGAAATAAATGTATAGACATAACGAACAATTTGGCATCAATGTGTATATATAGGATCTGTGTCCCACATACTTGGACTGCGTTAGGGTTATGGATTTCCCGGGTGCAGGTCGTGATAATGCCTTTATCAGAATATACCATGCGGAATGAGACCATGCTTATCAACGGGGTTGAACCATTTCCGATCTAGCCCTAGCTGTTAACCAAAATTCTAAGCAAGTTTAGTTAAGATTGGTGCTTTATGAGTCTTCAAATAAAATTTCATTCGAAAAGCGAGTCCCTCCTTTCCCTCCCCCTCCCCCAGCTCCCCGTTAATATTTGCTATCCTCATTAACAATGTTGTTTTTAGAAATGCCTGAAATAGGATTTAAAAAAGTCAATACGATTAATAATGTATGGGAAACTGTGAATAACAACATGATAATTATTGTCTTGGGCCCATACTGCCAACTAAATGAATCTTTTATCCAACTGTATTTATTCAGTCTCTGAGTCCGTCAGGATATATAATTTTACAAAGTTTTATGTCGTTATTAAGCATTAATATTAGTATAGATAATGGTCTTTGACAAATTGGTTTAAATTTACTGCACGCTAAACAATTGCGTCGATTTAAAGTCAAACATATTTAACCAACTCCAATTGTTTTTTCAAGTTAATTAATATAACCGGTCCGAATATAGTCGGTGAAGATGAATTTGCTCGATCCGGATTTTAACAAGACGAACAACCCACTGCTAATATGAGTTTTTTTGTGTCATTCACTTCATTATTTTACGTACTTACTATAACCAATCCGTAATCTTAGTTTGTTGAAATATCACTTATTCATCTATATGTGATTCTTTGTCATATTTTGGAATACCAAAATCCCACATTATACCAGAATTCCTACATAACCTTAATATAATGTCTATTGATTTTCATCAATTCATTCCGTAATTTAACTTAATGTTTATTAATACTTTTCATCATTTGTTCGGATTCAGTCGAATACAAGCCCTTCTAAGATTCCTTGGCACCTAAGCGACTGATAAACAAGTAAAAAAGAGTTCACTTATGTGCCAACACGTCATGTTTTTTTCTATTAGTTCATGGTCACCGCCATATCAACGAATCTTTAAAGGCAGCAATCTATGCATTAAACAGATATAATTGTACTTATGTTAGCACCTATTTTATATCGTTTAAATGGACTTGTTCACAGAGATAACAGTTACAAAAATAAAACATGGTCATGACACTTTTTTTATTCAATGTAAGACATATAATGTATATGTGTATATGATCATAAAACAAAGTGATACCATGTAGCAGCAATATTGTTCAAACATGTTATACAAGATATGCTTATATATACTTTTTTGACCTTGTGGTTTCCTTTTGAATAAAAAAGTAACTATGTATTTTTGTCTTTAATTGTTTGTGATAAGTGTTTTTTTAAGAAAAGCAAAACAACAAAAAACAACAGAATAGTTATGAATAAGGATGAGTTGCATAAAGTGGGGTTAAAGCATACTGTACTTGTTTATGAAAGTTTAATGTGTTTCCATTTTTGTTCAAAAATATGAAGTGTATCATTGTTAAGGGCCATTTCTTTTTCATTTTTTGAATCTTCAGTTTTAAATAATTGATAAAACAGTTGATTGTAGGTACTTGTTTTCGGTATTTAGTGCTGAATATAAAATATTTCATTAATATAATTATGTAATTCAGAGCGTTATTAACCTCTTGTATTTTGAAGGTATTTACCCCCAAACTGATGCCTAAGAGAGATAGTTTAACATTTAATTGTTGTTTCTCTAGAAAGGTTGTCAATTGATTCCATAGAGGTTGAATATATTTACACTCCCAAAAAAGGTGTCATGAAACTTGGTATTCATACACATTTGGGTTAACATTTGCCGTTTGAAAAATCCTATCTATGTTCGTCCTTTGGAAACGAAAACAAAAAAACGCAACCAATATATAAGGATGATTTTCAAACTATGAGCATACAATCATAGTAGAACATGACAGCGTAGTGGTAACGCTGTTCGCCGAGCGACCGAGAGATCTCGAGTTTAATCCGAACTGTGGGGACGTTCTTATTTGACTAAGACATAGAAACAGACAAGGGAGGAGCGTTCCAATAAGCATCTGACATTCGATGCAATTGATTTAAAATAAACACTTTTAACTGAAGTTCATTTCTCCAGATGTGAACGGTCAGAAGGCTCATACTCAAAAACGGATATCACTAAATACTGCAAATAGTCAAACAAACCTGCGAAATGATAATTGAAATTGTATAAACACATTAGTTTAAAACAATCGTAGATTTAAGCTTAACATCATTTTTACCAAAGGTCTAACGTCTTGAAAATGAATTATTAGGCCGTTTATACATTTGGATATTGCATCGGTTTATGAACGTTACGAAATGAAAGGACAATAAAATGACAGTTTCGATTCTTGGAATAGATATGGGCTTTAGTTGTATTGATTGTATTAATTTCAAAAGCCTTTTTGACATTGATGTTATTTGAAACTCGTATAAAGCACATTTATTTTATTTTTTCAACAAAGCCACACTCCGCGTAAAATGAGTCTATGTAATATTACAAATTACAATATTGATTTCACAAATGCACGCAAATTGTGCATCGTTGAGAAAACTCATTTTTTTATTGAATATAAAGTGATTAAATAAAAAAATATTGGACCAATATTCATATTGATTGCCTTTTAAAAGATACTTCAAAATATTCTTTTTACAATGGAAAGTATGCAAAATGATCTTCATGAAAATTTTACTTACACATATACGTAGCATTTCGTTAATAAGTCATTTATTATTTAAGTCCGGTCAAAATATGCTCGCAGCAGAATTCCAATTTGCCTATCATGTATAAGGAGGATACTATTTTCCTTAGTCAGAGTAACCGTACGAATCAATGTTCAGAACGATATTCATGATTGCTGCATGCATATAAAAAGTGTAAACAAGAATTTGCTTTAGCAAAATAAGTGCAATGAATATTCCATAGTGGTCATTAGAAGTTAGGGGTATAATAAATACAGTGGTGGGTGGTGGTGGTGGTGGTGATGCTGGTGGTGGTGGTGGTGGTGGTGGCGGCGGTAGCGGTGGCGGTGGCAGTGGTGGTGGTGGTGGTGGTGGTGGTGGTGGTGGTGGTGGTGGTGGAGGTGGTGGTGGTGGTTGTGGTGGTGGTGGTGGTGGTGGTGGTGGTGGTGGTGGTGGTGGTGGTGGTGGTGGTGGTGGTGGTGGTGGTGGTGGTGGTGGTGATGGTGGTGGTGGTGGTGGTGGTGGTGGTGGTGGTGGTGGTGGTGGTGGTGTGGTGGTGGTGGTGGTGGTGGCTGTGGTGGCGGTGGTGGCGGTGGTGGCGACGGCGGCGGTGGCGGCGGTGGCGGCGGTGGCGGCGGTGGCGGCGGTGGCGGTGGAGGAGGAGTATTAATAGTAGTCGTAGTAGTCGTAGTAGTAGTAGTATAGGTAGTAGGCACTACGTATTGCTTAGTAAAGTCGAGATATTAAGCGAATATTTAAACGAAATAAACGAAATAAACGATAATAATGTAATAATAAAAAAAAAGAATAACAATGGCCCAAGTATGCATCGATTTAGTACACCGGATTGTATAGAAACTATTAAATTGTACATTTTTTGTCAGTATAATTTGAGTTGAAAACAAATAATGAAGTGAAACAACACACATATTTGTCCAGCTATATTCCGGAATTTATTTTTTAAACCATGTGTCTATAATTTGTATAAGAGCTATATCACATAATCGTCTTGTTTACTTAAATAGTCGTTGCTTCGCATGATTTTTATTCCAGTGCAATAAAAGTACATTTATTATAATTGAGCCATGCATTCTCCGTTGCAATTTTGAAAGAAAAAAACATATCATAACAACCATCCGTTAATGAACAATTCGTATTGTTTGTTATAAGTCTGTAAAGCGTTGGATCAAAATTACTTCATTGAGGGCTCACCCGATTGCGTAACTGTTTGAATTCGCAAGACCATATTTTACTACACAGCTGACGAAATCACTTGATTGCGTCATTCAGAACATTGGGTACGCAGTCGTTTAATGAGTGTGTGTGTTTACGATGGATTATTATAATATAATGAATCTGAATCACACTGTTGGGATATAAAACTGGAATGAAACTGGTGAGACTGAATTTCGATTTCGTTAAAATGTCGAATGTACTCGAATTACGCGATGTTTTGTTGAACAATTGATGGATTAAATTTAAGAAAAGTGTCAGTGAATTGTTCTTTAACTTTTCAAAAGAAATCGATGTTGATTTAAAAGGGTAATTTCTTTGATGAATAAGTCGTTCCTTTGTCATTCGATCAAAGATTGTCTATCCACAACGAATTGCCTGCTTACATCTAGTGCTTTAAAATTGAAAAGATGGATGGCGATCAAGAAATGTGTACAGAATTTTAACTCGTCATGGAAGCAAATTAAACTTTACAAAAATGGCGAGGCTTGCCGAGCCTTGTAAGCCTTTCTGAGACGAGTGTGATAAATTTAAGTACACAATCACACACTTTATCCTACAATATTTTTTTTTGTTTAATTTATTCCTGATGCAATCAAAATAGTAGTCTTTAATTGATAAAATAAAAGCGAAAACACAAAATTTCCTCACTCGTGGGATAAATTTAAGTACACAATCACACTAACACAGTATTCTCTATTTGTGCTGTACAGATTACCGTAATTACTCAATGTTTTCGGACACCCTAAGTTTTCGGACAACCCCTTTTTTAGCAAAAATAATTATTTTTCGTGACTCTTAATTTTCGGACACACGAGTTTTTGTCTATAACTAATGTCTCTAAGTTTTCGGACAGTACCTTTTTACAGCGCTATTTTAACAAATTTCGGTCCTGTTTTCGATATCTAATGGCACTTCGATCATGGGGTTTTACAACCAGATTAACATCATAAAACATGGCAGGTGCGTGCCAAAGGGCAACGAACCATTACATTTGCGTTATTGGGTAAATAACCTTGTAAACCGGTATTTAACAATGGTTTCGCCCGATAGCTTAAGCGTTATGACCAGAGGTAGCGCCAATTAAAAGTTCAATTTTCTACCGCAATGGTACTACCCCTTCTCAGTAAAATAACTGTGCGTAATAACAAACGCTTCAACGTGTGATACACCCTATTTCAAGTTTTACAACAATGGAAGGTGTTAGACAACAACTATCGGAAATAAACAAACAAAGAATTCATTGCTTTTCTTGTTGCGTTAATTACAGGTTTATAATAGCGAGTATCGGTACATCACATGCTCATCTTTGAACTCGTTGGTCAAAGTACAACCTTGTAGTAACTTTCTGTCAAATTAATTAAGCATTTACAATTATTTAAAATGCAGTGCAACAATATATAACTGTAATTTATACTATACGGCATGGTATTTTACAAGCGTGTGCTATAACCGGTAGTCGTTGATACAATTGACGCTATTTTCAGACACTTAAATTTTCGACTCTAAGTTTTCGGACACCTGTATTTCGTGAATATTTTTAGTATCTAAGTTTTCGGACAAGAACAAAAATAATTATTTTTAAGTGTCCGAAAACATAGAGTTATTACGGTATATATAAGAAGAATAACAATGAACCAAGTATGTATCGATTTACTACACCGGGTTTTATAGAAAATATCATAATGTATATTTAGTGTCAGTTGAATAGGAGTTGAAAAAAATAATAAAGTGAAATATTAAACAGTTTTATTTTTTCAGAGTTGCATGGTATACGAGTACAAGACATAAAATCATCATCGATTTTTTTGCGTTAACATTATCACACAATGATCTTTAAAGTTAGACTGTAGTTGAAAGCAGGAAATGATCGCGAGCACTGCTACCTCGAGGCTAAGATGAGTGTGTATCTGTTGAACAGTTGATACCTTCATAGCTAAAGAAACTTCAGCGTACAGTTTATATAGTATTGACATACCTGTACGCTGAAGCGAACCCCGTATCGAAAGTCAACCAGAATCGTAACATATTTATGTCACGCTATAAATCAAAGAACGCTCATTTTCTTGGATACATTTCTACATAGTTGGTAAATGAATATAAATTACTGCATCGTGGAATATTTTAAGGTTCAAATGTTTCAAATGCATCTTACAATAGATGAAAACTACTCTCATCAGTCTGAAATTCAGAATTTTAACGCCAATGTCGCTTTGTTATGTGACGAGTTTTCATTTGGATACTTTCGGATCGACCTTGACATTTTCTTCTGAAATTGTAAACATTTACTTTCGTTTTCTGAAATCTTTTATTTGTGATTAACAACTTACGTCTGGTGGATTAAAAAACTGATTTCAGTGTGAATCAGGTAGTTTTAAATAATATTTATTTTGAGTTTGTATTAACACTACAATTTGTTTACAAAACAAGCCAGAATAATTAAAAATACAGGGAAATGTCATTCTGAATTTGAAAACACTTAAACACATGGTATGTGACTAAAAATAGTAATAACGTCATATGACCGTGAAATCTCGGGAGATTTTCATTTCAAGAATTCTGTCGCATCGCTGTTTTTCTCGATATGTTGGAGCAGAAAAGATAAATTTCAAATGTTTAAGAAAGAATTTTGTGAAAGAATATATCAGTTAAATGTGAAAGATGTCAATCTTTCCGATCAAGTGGTTGATTTAGGTCAATTACTGCATTTAAAAGCTGTTTTGAACCGGTCTTTGTAAACTGTCAACTTTTCGGGAATTTCTGGTTGACTTACCTAATGGGGTTTGTCCATAACTTTAAAGTCGCGCCAGTCAAAAATCATAAAAAGCGACATTTAAAGTAATGGTAGCCAGAACTAATACCTTCATTACCTGACAGACTGAAATGAATAGCGTTGTATAATCAAATTTGTGTTGCAAATCTGTGTGCAATCCCACAATGGCCTGTTAGTCATGGCTATTCCAATCAGAATGACACCCTTAATGAATGCGTCGTCAATGCCATTTAAAAGGTTGTGTTTTTGATCAAGTTGAAATAAAAATACTGATAATTGAAGATTCATTATGTCGCCGAGTGGTGAAAATTGTGCAGCCAGTCCGGGACACGGACCCAGGATCTCTTACAGGGCGAGTGCTCTCCCGACAGGGCTTACCAGGCCGCCACACATCCTTCCACCAATCCCGCCTTAGTTCGGTACCGTGACATTCTCCCCTGTCAAGTTGAAATTTGTCCTCGAATTTGAGACAGAGAACAGTGAATTACTGATCTTGACGAACCCACGGGCAATTTTTATGGGGAACTTTACCCGCCCCTGTTGGGCGCCATTGTCTCCGGGTGCTGCCAAGTGTGCAGCCAGTCCGGAAAACGAACCAGGGACACCTCGCTTACAGGACGAGTGCTCTCTCAACTGAGCTAACCGGGCTGCCACTCATCCTTCCACCAATCCCGCTTTAGTTCGGTACCTTGACAATTAAAACAAATAAAGAAACTAAAAAGATTATAAATCGAAAGTCGCTATAGAAATACACAGCCAACTACAAAACTATGAGGTTATCTAGTTAAAACGGAAAACTTCAAGTGTTTGTTTGTTAGACATGACCAACAGCTTCCAGTTTAAGACAATTTCATGGTTTTCTGCTCATATGTTCTTGTCATATTGAAATATTGTTAATATTGTTATGAGATTCACTACTTGTGAAGGCTTTGTTTTTATATGTAATATATTATGTTTAATTATAATACAAAAACACAAATATATAGTTTTAAATATTTTTTCAGGGCCATCACCTTGTTGATCCAGTGAAGAACATGATATAGAGGCATGTGTCCAAAGCAGATCCACATCCTAAAATACCGATTGGGAAAAATGTCTTAGTACCAAAAGATGTGCTTATAAAAAGCAGGTATGATATGACTTACACCATGTATTGTTTACCTCATTTGTGTTTAGTATGTATACTGTTTGTTCCTGTTATTAAAAAACAACATATGGTTATCTTATCCAAAGGTATGTTGATGTTTTAACAAACACACAGAATTTGTGTCTTTATATAAAATTGTTTTATGTTACAGGATGGACAACAGTTTACGCTCTTGATGCAGCCAGGCCAGGTAAGAGATAACCATATAACCAGCTTAGTTCTGTTCACCCTTGTTTTCAACCCTATGGTACCAGCAATAAATACATGTATGATCAAGTAATTAATAAGCATTATACTTTATATTATTGTTTCAATATAAAACATTACCTTTTCACTGTGCACATCTGGAGGAAACAGAGGACATTATGTACAATCAGGAATCTGATTTTCATGTTGCTTTTATCATTTGATTAATAATTTGTTGTGTTATTTTCACGAAGAAAATTTAAGTTCAATAAGAAAGACAACAATGCTGGGAAAGATAGCATGCGGTCACAACTGTACTGCTGAATTATTGTTGTGATTGTAGAAGGTTGATTAAAAATTATCAGTCATTTTTATATTTATAATTGCAGCTCTTTACAAATGAATTTTTCGGATCTTGGTGCAACCTGACCATACCAAGTTTACATCTACCAGTCAGTTTGAACTGCGTGTAAGTGATAATACGGATAAAATATTGCTCTGTTATTGTGTTGTGATTGACCTTTTTCAACCTATAAAGTGTTTTCTTGGAGACTTAAGAGGTAATTTTTCATCAAATAATTTAAAAATACATTTTATTGATAAGTGTAAGTATGTGGTAATAACGGTATAGATGTATATCTCGTGCCTGTTTTATAATCGGTCTGTCATCCATAATAACGAATATTAAGAATGATAAAGTATGTTTAGGGAATATAATGTACAAATGTTTTTGCACACACATTTGAATACATGAAATTCTATGTACACTCAGTACTGTTTACACATTCTGGATTTTTTAGTTTACCTGAGCACAACGTGCTCATTGTGAGCTATTGTAATCACATTTTGTCAGTCGTGCGTCGTCAACAGTTACCTTGTTAACACTCTAGAAGTTACATTTATAGTCGAATCTTCATGAAAATTTGTAAGAATATTTGTTCTAATGATATCTGGGACGAGTTTGAAAATGGTTCAGGTCCATTGAAAAACATGGCCGCCAGGTGGCAGGGCATATTTCCTTATACATGTATGGCTTTAGTAAAACCTTGTTAACACTCTCGAAGTCACATTTATAGTCCAATCTTCATGAAACTTGGTCTGAACATTTGTTCTAATGAGATCTCGGCTGACTTCAAAAATAGTTCGGGTGTCTTGTCCTTGAACAAAATGGCCGTCAGGGGGCATGGCAGTTTTTCATAAATGGTTATGTTAAAACCTTGTTTTTCATAAATTTAGGCATAGAATGTTTGCTTTTATACAGGCATGTAACTAAGTATCTACCTTTGAAAATCACACTTTAGTTGGAATGAACACACTGGCATGTAAACATTACATTTCACATATTCAATGTAGTTTGAACTCAAATGAATGTCTTTATGTTTTAAATGAAGTATTTTACTTTCAAATAAAATGTACGCTAATAAAACAGATTTACGGATACTGTAAAGTAATGTTTTTCAAGGAAATCTGAAATGGAATTTGCATTAGTATGGTATGCAAACACATTTTGCAGAAAATATGAGACTATGTTTATTGTGTATATATAGTAAATGCATTATTTTAGTGTGCATTGTAACATATACCTTTGTAGGGTCTGGTAATAATTGTGGATATTTCTAAAAATGTTGATCAGTTGTGGGTAAAATTTCTCATTAAGGTGTGTTAACCATAATCTAAAATGATAGAGTCCATTTTTGTGTTTATATATATTGTACTTATCGGCATTCAAATGGATTTAAATAGGGCATTCAAATGGATTTAAATAGGAAAAAAGCAACACAAATTGTTGTTTTCATATCAATCATTATCTCTCTATATATTATAATATAATTGTTTTGTTCACTTTCACGAAGATAAGGTGAAAGTACTTAAACAAATGTTAATACATATTAAATTTTGAATATCATGTGATTTGATATACAGTCATTCAAAGAATATCATCTCAATTCTGTCAACTATGCCACATGAATATCAGGTGTATATAACAGATTAGGCCAATACATTAATTGTCAGAACTTGGTAAATGTTATATGATTTTGCTTGTACAATAAATTTGCATCTGTAAAAATGTAATTATTAACATTTGCTGCTTTTTATGTTATGTACTTGCATTAAAATCGACATAAATGCATGACAAACCCTTGACGTTTCTTTCCATTTTATCCATGGTGTCATTATGTTATGTTTTCGTCTGATATATTTTGCTCCCTAATGTATCGTAATGTGTTAAGCAGTTAAATTTACAAAGGCTTTTGTGGTGAAGATTACAGTCATTAAATAGGTCATTACATGTACTGCAAATAATAATATCGTATCGCTTTATTGACACAAATTGCGAAATCGGTGTTAAAGCAAAAACATAAAAATTGACACTATTAGGAATTCAGAGCTCACTTTGTCAGATTTTGCACTTTTTTTATATGAGCTAAGCCGAAGAAGTCATCTGTTGGTGTCCTGATTTCGTTCCAAGCAAACAATGATACTTGTTATTGGTTTAAATCAACAAATGAACCAAGAAAAGAAAAAGCAGACGGCCTTTGATGTAGGTCAATATTGTTTTTAATGTACTGTTTTAAATTGTGTACGTTGAAAACGCATAAAAGTTCATCAACTATTATGAGTTTATAAAATATTACTTTAATTTTGGTCAATACAGTTATTAATAGATTACTTTGGCGAACCACAATAGAAACGTTCGTTGAGAGCACGTTTAAACGTGACGGCCACGTTCTTACACTGGGTATTCTTTTGTTGATCTTACTTCGCTGTATCGACCCTTTGTCAGTAAACAATACGAACACAAGTACAATCAAAGAAAAAATACACTTAGGCGAACGTATTTTTATGTCCCCCACCACAAAAGTGGGGGACATTGTTTTTGCCCTGTCTGTTGGTTTGTGTGTTTGTTTGTTTGTGTGTTTGTGTGTTTGTTTGCGTTAAACTTTAACATTTGCCATAACTTTTGCAATATTGAAGATAGCTACCTGATATTTGGCATGCATGTGTATCTCATGAAGCTGCACATTTTGAGTGGTGAAAGGTCAAAATCATCCTTCAAGGTCAAAGGAAACAAAATATCAAAGCGGCGCAGAACGGGACATAGTGTTTCTGACAAACACATTTTTGTTCCGATTAAGTTTACAATAGTGACTTGAAAAAAAGAGTTGTTCGCAAATGCTGATTATCGACGATAAAGATTACCGGTACTTCAAAATTAGTTGTAAAAACAACAAGCAACAGTTTATAGGATTTAAGCATTATTCTTATTAAAGTATACGGTCGGTACAAACATGTAGTTTCAAATGCTACTAACAATCGTTAAGCAGAAACTGTTAGCAAACATCAAAAATAACGGTTCGAATATAAATGTGTGAACACAATTGACAAAATCATGATATTGTCTTATGAAATTATGAGCACATAGTTCGGGTATTCTCTACGTGCTGCCGCATTCTTGTTTGTTTGGCGAAATGTCGAGACAACACTGGAATGGCACGCCAGCAACACATGGGTTTGACTCACGGTGTAGATGCATATCGGTGGCCTTTCTGTCAAAATGCTGCCTCTCTGTTCATTCTTTGCTGCCTCTCTGTCATAAACAAGAAAATGGATGATCGATATTCACAAAACAGGTAAGAAAATCTAAAGTTAAAACCCGTAAACACATGTGTGCATAAAAAGAGGTGGCCCATGAGTTTCACATTTTTATTAAGTTCACGGTAATCTGTTCTTTAAATAGAGTTAGCCTAAATAATGACGGCGCTAATAAAGAATAAAGTGTGAAGGTGGATATTAAGAAATAAGATCCATGTTGGCAGTAAAGCATAAGGTCTTATATAAATAAGATACATTAAAGACACAGAAAAGATATAAATAAGACACATTTAAGACATGGATAAAATATTAATAAAACACATTTGAATCTATCATTTCTTTAAAAAAATAAGCACGTAGTCACATATAAATAAGATATATTAAAGACACAGAAAAAATATAAATAAGACACATTTGCATATTTCATTTCTTAAAAAAAAGTATGTGAATCTGCAGCAACACATTTATTACTGACACATTTTTCTTAAAGTCGACAGGCAACATAAGTTCAAAGAGGGAACCACACTTAAATAAGATCCATTTTCGCATGATACTGGTTGTATAGCAAGTGGTCATATATTAATTCTAGCTTACATTAGTTGTAATAATTTTCTTTATTTGTGATTTTCTTTTATATGTTACTCATATTTGATCCCGAATGCCGATTCCATGTACTTGCTATTGTGCAATTCACTTAAATTCTGTACAAGCCCTGAAAATGCTGTACTAATACATATTTTCTAAATGACTTCCCCCGTCCCACTAACTTAACTTTCCGCTTAAAACTCATGTTCATTATCAACAAATTATTGTTTAATATTGAGACCGGAACCTAACATATGTCTTATTTATTAAATGTTTTTTGAACATATTTCCCCATGTTGTACCTATGTATACCTGGGAGTAATAAAGATCTGTTCTGTTCTGTTAAGAGCGCGTGCCGTTTAACGTTGAGTTAAGCGAGAGGTGCGAATTAAATTACACAATAAAAAAAATTGGGTACGATACTAAAATTGGGTACGAAAAAAAATGTGGGTACGAAAAAAATTTGGGTATGAAAAAAAATGGGTACGAAAAATTTTGAGTACGAATTTATTTTATTAGGAAAGATGGGGTACCTGTAAGTATACCGGGGTACCCAAAAGTATCATTTGAAAATCGGTGTACGGTGAAGTATACTGCAAAGTACCAGGGGTAAGGGTAAGTAGTACCGTGGGGAATGACCCATTCAGCCAAACTATTGTAGTACAGCACGGACTCAAGATTACACGGATCATTTTCCTAGCAGAGTTGTCGTTCGTGCCTCAACATACCTTCTCATAGCAGAGTTGTCTTTCGAACCGCAGTGTAAGAGAATGTACACGCATTGTGAACACACCGG